>NC_092638.1:41204661-41504661 GCF_039555335.1 Amphiura filiformis | reverse complement strand
TTGTTCCGATGACCGGTCAGAATGGGAAACTTTGAAAATTCATAATTCGAAAAGTTTTTGACCGATTTCGACCATTTAACCACCAAAATACTTCTATTGATGAGTGCT
This sequence comes from Amphiura filiformis, assembly GCF_039555335.1. Taxonomy (NCBI): domain Eukaryota; kingdom Metazoa; phylum Echinodermata; class Ophiuroidea; order Amphilepidida; family Amphiuridae; genus Amphiura; species Amphiura filiformis. The sequence continues at coordinate 41,504,553 of NC_092638.1, read as the reverse complement.
ATCCAGAAAACAATCTTTTGTAGCAATAGGGGCAACATGAAATTTTGATGGTTATCCCTACTATAATTCTTTAGGTTGTGCAAATATGTTATATTTTAACTTTCCGAAGAACATTTGATCCAAAAGTGACAATGAATAAGTGCTTACAGCTTTACGTATGATATTTGATACCATGCAACATTAATGTTGAAGTTTTAAAATATTTAAACTTTGCATTACAATTTCTTTGAAATATTCCAAAATCATTAATGTTTGAGAGAATATAAAGGCAGGTGGAATTCTTTATGCAACATTTATATTAACATTAACGAAAAAGATATTTACAAGTACCAAGAATCGTCTTACATGCAAGCTTTGATTTTCAATATCGTGCAGGTTTTCAAATTTGAACAAAACCGAATTAAATGTTTTGCAAGAAACAGATTATTTAAAAAGAACGAAGATTTCATGGTACAAAATATGAAGCCCATTGGCAGTAAACCACTAGTGCGCATTGTGTTGAATGATCTTTCATTCAAACTTGGAATGAAGTGAATTGACGCATGCGTTATGTAATCGCTCATTTCTTCGCAATCAGTAAACCAATTCCAGTAAAATTAGCGTTTAAGATGTAGAATAAGATGGACTTCACGCTGATTTTTGAATTCTGATGTCTTTTTCTTGACTTACGTCCAAATTCATTCGCCCGGTAATTTTTTATGGGACACCCTGTATATACTGTATGTCGTAATACCAATATTTGTCATATAAATGAGCATGATTTTGCATCATACAATACAGTCCATACTGCAACACAGAGGGACTGCACAAACAAATGATGATATTTATGATATTCAGGTTTTTGGTTAATTCAAAGAACATGTCAGCAGGTCATCACCTGGTCTTCTTTTGTAATGTTAATTTACATATGGAGAGATTTAACTCCAAAGGTTTAGGGCATAGTTCATTGAACTCACCAGACTGCTATTGCAATTTACTTGCATCATAATTATTCCAAATTGGATTGAGGGGATTGAAAAACCTAATAAATAATTCATAGCAAGTACGTAATCAGTCGATAGTGCGGAGTGCGGACAAGTCTTCACTTGCGAACCACCAAATTTTTTCCAGAGGAAGTTGAAACACATTCATGACTTTTTAATTTGATTTTTAAGTCAATGACAACCACACACAAGAATGATAATAAATATGGCTAATTCAATTTAAAAAGTTTTATTCAAACATTTATTTTTTAAGGAATATATACAGTAGGAATACTTTACAACATTATAGCACTGAACACAAAAAGAATTCTTTGAAGATGCTTTTCCTGACCTAAATTTGCATGACTGTTTCCACTATGGTGGTGTAGAGCATGACCAATTAATCAGTGTGAAGTTTTGGTGGTATACTGTATAAAGTATCACGATTCGCGAATTAGCCTTGGCTGAATAAAACACTACTCCAAATGACTCAAATCAAGTGAATTGTCTCAAATTGACCCAAATTCAAAGTGTATTCAGTTTAGTAGAGCTTACATTGGCACCATGTGGTTTGCTTTCGTCCTACTTTTATTATCAGCCAAAGCTAATTCCACTCAAATTGTGAATGGCTGAAAAGGGTGTTTACCAGTTCAATATTGAATTGTATTATATGAGAAGTGATTAGTAGTATTCTGATGAAATTGATGCAACAAGGTTCTTTTGCAACTACTTTTGTACTTTTTTGGTACTAAGCCAATGCACCCAAACTGTTCACAATCACTAGAAATTCACAAAGACCTACCACAAAATGGTTATGCATCTGTGACGTTGTGAACAGACTACCTGAGAGCTTCCAGTCAACCTGCTCATTGTTTTAACACTAATAGCAACTCCTAAAAAATGTGCATACTGCATATTTACGCTCCATCACTTTGAGCCAATGGTAGATCCATCCTTTGAAGGTAAGGCCGACCATAAAAAATTAGGGGAGGGGAAGGGTAAGGCCCACCATAAGTTTCTACAGTAAAATCCATGATTTTCATTTTGCTCTTGTAAAATTATTCCAAGAGATACCAACTTTGTACTTGGTTGTAGTTAGGAGAAAATCCGGCGAAAATCGCATGTTCGGAGTAGCGTCAAAGGGGATTATGATATATGCTTTCTTTGTCTCAATCAGATGGAAAATTTAAGGTTGGCTTTGGAGCAAAGCTAACCCCTTTCTAGCATATTTTACAATATGATCAATCATGACCACTGAATACTACAGACTCGACATTTTAGAATCAAACAGAAGAAAATGGTGTGTTTGACCTTGCTGGGTATTCAGCACATTAAATCTTGTTTAAATCCACCGAGTAATTTGAAAAAATTAATAATTTCGATTAATTTTTTTACCGTCATGTTGTCTGCATTAATACATACATTGGAAACTCATTAACACAAAATTCCTGGTAACATAAAACGATTTTCAAGGCCCCAGCGCATATACATTATAAAGACCTGATAAGGCCAAGTAAATTAAATACTAGTAACATGTCATGTAGGCCTATATGATTGTCCCCGCCCTCACCAATTTGTGGAGATTTTCAAATATTTTTGTTTTTCTTACTTTGCTTCTAAAATTGTTGTGATGAAAAGACATGTTATTTAAGAAGTTGTAGGTTTTCATTTATAAACACATTGCAAACACTTTCTTCAAGCTAGGGGTAGGACTTTGGGGAACTAACAAAAATATTAGGAGCCTCCCTGTTTTTATGATGTGTTGACAAAGCCTTTGCAATTGCAATTTAACACCAAAATGAATACTATATTTGTAACAAATAATAAGGGCATCCCTCACCATATTTTGAGAAAGTCTGGATGATATACATTGTACATGTTATTTAATTTACTTGACCTAACATAAAATCCTGTTAACACAAACTGAAAATCTTAAACCCTGACGATTTTGTGTTAAAACAAGGTTCCACTGTACTTTCTTGGACTGCATCACTTAATAATAGTTTTTTATTCTCTCTTGGGCAACAGAAACAATACAAAAACAAACAAAAACATTTTAACTATAATAAGAAGAAAGTCCAAACTAACAGAGTAGAATACTTTTAAAAGATAGTAAACATAGTATAGAACTTGCACAACTAAAACAATAGGAAATTGACATGTTAACTAAGCAGAAATCAAACTATGATAGTAGAGGACTGTAAAAAATAGTAGAGAACTTCAAAAAAATAGAATCCTTCCTGATTAGAATGTCGGTGTTATCCAGCATTTCACCAGAATTGGTCTCCACAAGTCCAAGGCATCATAATTTGATGTGTTCAACAGGTGGGTCACAAATAATTGAAGGAATACACATCATTGTGATTACTGAATGGTGAAGAATAACAGATTGCTATGGTACATGTATATAACATTTTATCCTGTGACTTGCCAAGCATGTACACTGTAAAGTCATTTTAAATTGCTATTGTTCCTGTACATTGTACAGGAACAAGAGCAATTTAAAATGACTTTGCACTGCCTCCTTAGTCAAAACAAAAGAATCAGTTTATAGAGGCTCTGCATGCTTTATCCATTGACCTCTATTATAGAATTCAAAATAATGTCCCCAAGCAGCCTATTCAATAACTGATGGGATGAACCCACAACAGCTGAAAGGTCTATCCTGTCATGCTTTTGCAGTACCATAATATAACTGCACTTGCCACAGAAAATTTACAAAACTACCTCACTTCAACGTTCAATTATATTTTTGTATACATTTGCTGGATCAAGATACACCGACTACAATGCATGATGGGATACTCCCTTCAGAAGCTACAGAATCTACGTGTGGTGCATGTTTTATACTGCGGAATCAACTAGCGATTAAGTTAGAGATAATGGTATACTGCTTGCTACTGAACAGAGTTGAACATTCTGTCATGCGTCTGTGGCTAGCTATGCAGTGCCTCTATATACACCTTTTTCTCAGACGTCACCAATCCAGCATTCGAGTCATCAGCACCCAAGCGATATACGGCGGCCGGCGCAGCGCTCAACTTTAGCGCCACGCTAGGCGTCCCTGTGAATTGCCAGATCGCAGTACGCGTTTAGTTCCTCACGGTGTAAAAAGTAAACAAAAATGTGAAACAAAACAAAGATTAATTTTCAAATAGCATGGCGGTTTTTCCATATCTTTTGTATTTTGTGGTATCAAAACAATCTGAAACAAAGGTGACCAGTATACAGTTCCCTTTCAAAAAATATTTTATGGAAGCTAATGTGAAAGACGACAAAACAGAGGAGAAAATACGCAGTATTTGGTGTTTTCACTCTGTGGGCATGTGGGAACGCACGTGTTGTTTGTTTACATCTGAGACACCAATATCGATTAGGTGACGTCATCAGAAAAAGGTCTATAATAGTTATCTGAGACTTGTCATTATGTGGTGTGCTACTACCTTAATACATTGTACCATTTGCAATACATTTACTGCTCAGCAGATGAATTGACACTTACTATCAATAGAACTACATTGTAAATGTATGCAGACCTGAAACTGACCTTCAGTGAAAAATGCTGAAAATGCTCAAAAAAAGCAGAAAAACAGTGTAAAATTGGGGTAAAATGGCTCAAATTGGGCTGAAAAAAACCCAACAGTTTCTGGTTTGTGGAATGCATGAAGAACACCACTCTTTGTCATCAATGTGGATATATGACACATGTCAAGTAAGCTTAAACAAAGCCACTTGCATGTCAGGCAAACAAGCAGAATGTCCCCATTCCATCCAGCCTGAGACGAATATACCTAGGTATATTCGTCTCAGATCCAGCCAAATTTCACACATCACTTTTCTATCACCCACCATGATTTACTTTTCTGTAGTATCATATGGAACATGACCTAATACATAATTCCCTAACACTATATTACACAAATTACACAAATACAAATAATTGACTAATGTTATCGTGATGAGCTGGAGCTGGATCGGCTATATCTCCTCCTCTTTGCTGGTGATCTAGATCTTGATTTGGATTTCGATTGCCGACGTCTACGCTCAGGTGTGCGGGACCTTCTACGAGGGGGTGATCTATAGAGAGAAAAAATAAGGATGATTTTGTGGTTACAAATATTGGAATGATATGTGGCCACCTACAAATGTCTAGCTATCATTATATTCTAAACCTTGCATCTTGAAAATAAACGCTCAGATTACAATAAATACTGACACAGGACTTCAGTTTACAGTCGCCCTCCTTACAGGGAATCCTCTACAAAATGGACAGGTAGAGGAATGGGAGACCTGGTGCCTTTTCCTAATCAACAAACTAGTTTGACTTGTAGGCACATAATTTAGTTTAAACATTTACAATAAATTATCAAATGGTACCTTAGGAACTTTCAAAATCCTTGATTCATTTTACTGTGCACCATGCAAAAGGTGATTGGCTGGTTAGCAATCATAGCGACAAGACTGGTTGACCTTTGCAAGTACTATGGATATCTAGTGTAAAGGCAATACAGTGATGTGCATAAACATTAATGTTGGGTCACCATCCTTTGCTTGTTTGTCCCAATGAGTCAAAGTGTTTTAATGACCACTGAAGGATTTTGAAAGAGACAGTAGTGGTGCCAAGCAAAAGTTTGCAAAGTGAGGCCTTGAGCTTATTTTAAAAGTTCTGGCATCACTTTGCAGGACCTAACTGGTCTGGTTCATAAATAAATGATGAAAGATTTTCCATCTATCATGCAAATTTGTTACCCTTTTCTTTTTCTCGCTCTCTATCTTGAATATAAAGTATTTTTCATTGGCAAATATCATGATTTGCTTGTCATCACTAGCTAATAATACCATAGGCACATTTTGCTTCAATGATTGTTGCGTTTGCAGAACTACTTCTTAAATGAAGTGAGTGGTGTCACATTGCACACAATCTTAATAGTACAGTGTTCCACAAATAATAACATTGCAACGGTGGAAGTGTTGTCTTCTGAAGTGCCAATACATGTAACCACTGATAATATTCTGGCTAATGTGAGTTTTTCGTGCAGGCCAAAGGTTGGATTGCTTACTATAACTTGTCTAGTTTGAGAGTGATGTCTATAGATGCCTTTGTTAGATTTGAAGTAGAATGTTCAGACAAGGCGGTTCTCGAATCTCAAACCACGAGTCTGGACTGCTTTCGTGACCGCCTGCTTTCACTATTACTTTTGGTAATGGAAGTAAAACAATACGGATGGTGGTTCCAAATAGGTTGTCTGAAGCAGGCAGGGTTAGAAATAAGGGACCATCTCCTGATCTATCTGGCCTATAGCCGTATTTTCTGATACCCCTGAAATATCACACTTTTTTCTTATCAAGTTTTGCCATCTTCATCTTCATCACTTTCAGTTAGATCTGTCAAAGTTGTTGCAATCTTCATCCTGCCTGCCTTCATTATTCATGCAGCCATGTGCAACATTGAATGTCAGCAGTGCCAACTCACTCACTGTCATCTAGATCTAAACTGTGTTTAAAAGATGTCCATTTCAATCCAAGGGTCATCCAATACATACAAGCAATCTTGGTATTGGATGTTACGTCTGGTTCTCATAACCCTTAGAAAAATGTAAAAGGTAAAATAATTTAAAAAAATAACAAGAATAAATGTTGCCTATTTAAAAAAAAAAAAATTATACCACTTTTGTGTACTATACTGTATTATACTATGAACATTTTGTTTTTATATTGATGGAGGGCCTGCTTGGTAAGCGGTGCTGGCCTGTGGCCACTGAAGTTGTTATCCTCAAAGAGCTATAAAGAAAGATTAACAATTTGCAAAATTTGTTTGAACCCACATATCCACTGCTAGGAGCACAAACAACATGCCAAGTGCATTTCCAAACCAGTTATTTGTACATGCATTACGTGTTTGAGCATTGGAACGTGTCAAGCCAAGGGCATCACAATGCTCATATACATGGGCTTCTAATTATTCTAATGCAATTTAGTGACTGTTTTATAGTATGATCAGCTCAAAATAGGCAAGAATTATTCGGTTTTTGTCACTGCACGAGTCAATAAAATCTTAAATAAACTTACGCCAGCGTGAATTCACTAAAGCACGCATTGTTCACGCAATACACAAAGCGCAGTTCGTGTAGGTGCTGCCCCAAGCTGTGTGTATGCTATTCTATATCAATCCACTATGTTATGAGTCCTGTCTATTACGAGCTGATCCGTGTATACATAGTGACTGATTTTAAAATGCATTTCCCATGTTTGTGCTGCAATCAGTCAATATGACCTATTCCAATTTGGTAAGCTAGAATACATCAGTGGTTCTAAGGGCTCATATTGAAATTCCCTTACACAGGAAGGTGTGCGCCATCCTGCAGCTTTCCTGTGCTAGCCTTCTTTGTTAAAATCCTGGGCAGGGTGTATCACTGATGCATATAATCCATCCGTTTTATGACCGTGCTTTCCTGAGGCGCGCGCTTAGCGAGGTGAATCCTGCCTTGTTTGTGTGTGAAAACGTGGTAGGGTATTTCAATATGAGCCCTAAGCTACTTCATTTTTTATGCAACACAATTTCTTGAAAGTCTGGCCATTGCAACCACATACATGTCTTATTTCTAGCCTGTACATGTACAGTAGTCTCCAAGGGCTTATATGTAGCCAGCCATGTAGGGAGTGTTTTACACACCTAAATTTGTAAATACACACCCAGAGTTTGCCCACATGGCTATACTTTGTACACAACCTTTAATTTACACACCCAGGTTTTTGAATTGACACACCCAAACCTTCAAATCCTACCCAAGACCTTGGTAGTCTACCAACCCAATATATGTCGCACCGTATTCATAGGTAAACTCTGGACCCCGAGTTTTAAGTTCAACTTAAGTTGTGAACAACTGTATGTCACTGTCCATCATAAACCTCTCGTTAAGTCAAAGGATTCAATTCAAAATTCTTCTGCTCCCATGGAAATCCCTAAATGGACTTGCACCATCTTACATGAACCAACTTCTTACGCTCTATGTGCCAACACAGACACAAAAAACTTTTTCCTTGTATGGTGATAGAGTGTTCTCTTCATGTGCACCAAAACTTTGGAACACTCTCCCTATGGACATTCGTTGTTGTGTATCACTTGATGTTTTTAAGAATCGTTTAAAAACATTTTTTATTCCAATCTGCATATGATATTTAATGTGTTTTTAAGTTACTTTTCCATATGCTTTAGATTTCACATAATGTTCCATTTCATAGTGTATTTTTACTAAATATGCCTCCTGTTGGTTTCAGGTATTCATGTTTTGATTTTCTTATGTCGTTTTTTTTCCTCCTCGGAATAGGATGCCTAAATAGATGGTCTGCAAATTTTATTTTGAGTTACAGTGCAAAATGTTCATGAAAGTCGCATTCGTAAATGCATGAAATTATTGAAATACAAAAAAAATACATAACTAAGCTTCTGGATATCATATGAAGTCAAATGATATATCACTTAAAGAGAGGTTTGTGGATGGACGATCACATATATGGGAATCGTACGGATAGAGACCTCCCACTTTTTTTGAAAATGCCAAATGTTCTGCCCATGTTGTATTTGCATTGCATCTAGGCCACTTATTCCGAATGAATCATCTGCCTGCATAGCCTTCTGAGGCTACCACTTACCGTCTCCTATCACCACCGCCAAATCTCCTTGGGGGACTGCGTCTCCAACCACCGCGCCTTGGAGGGCTACGTCTGTTGCTCATCATCATGGGCCTACGAGGAGCTAATATAAATAGAGCTGTCACTTCCTGACCATCAATTTGACCTGTAATAAAGAGAATAAGCAAAAATTACATGTCATGTACTTCTTGGCATGCAAATTGGTTAAGTATAAAGTTTAATTGCTTACATAGAAGTTAATTTGTTAAGGGCATTTCCACAGAATTTTTTGTGGGACCTGACAGCCCAAAAGACCTAACATTTTTAGGGCTTTTATGAAATTTCATGTATATCTTCCATATATGCGAGGTCAAATTGTTTATATGATGGTCTGCTTTTCCTACCAGCTACATACACTCTAAGTAAGTACATATCATTAAGCGCTAAAATGCATGCACAGTCTTCCGACATAAATTTACATTTCAATACACATACCTCCATCCATATGTTTCTTTGCTTTCTCCGCATCATCATGGTTTTCAAATTCGATGTAAGCCATACCCCTGGACAGATGAGAATGCATGCGGTCTACTGGCATATCGATGCTCCTTATACTGCCATACATGGAGAAGATCTCTGTCAGGTGTTCCTTGTTGACATTTCTGGTCAATCTGCCGATGTGTAGCTTAGTTGGTTTGGGACTAGGGGTGCGCTTCTTGCGTCGAGGCGATTTGGATTTTGACCTGGTAGTGAAGAGATGAAAGTTGTTTTAAAAAGTGTCAAAGATTGGTCACAAATATGAGAAATTCTTGATAACTTGTTATTCAGTTGACCCAGTTCTGTGCTAATAAGTTATTGCTGTAAAGAAGCCAGTGTGCATTTTTGTGTTTATATGGGATGAAACTGTACCTCTACATATTTGCTGAGGGCTAGAATGTCATGTCATGTAGTGAGCGAATCAATCTTGATTCTTGCAAGGGAATTTTGCAGTGCGTTGATACTTGAATAGTCTACTGTTAAGATTTCACAAATTTATGAGAATCTACTTTGATTCATGCATTTCTTTCTTACAAGAAACTGTGATAATTGATTTGCGCAATCTTCAACAAGACTCTAACCCTGTTAGTTATTGTACAAAATGTATGATTTGGGCTACCTGTTAATAGCGACTCTTTCATGCCCACAAAATCAAATACAATAAAGGCTATGAAGCTGGGATCAGTTGCTTTTTTGTTTCATGAATCATGATTACTCTGTGCATTCTTATAGCCTTACCTAGATTTACTCTTCTTGTCTTTGTCTTTGGACTGATCTTTAGCTGCTGTCTTGTCCTTTCCCTTCCCCTTGCCTCTTCCCTTTGAGCTTCTGCTGCTGGAACTCCCACTGCTAGAGCTGGATGAGCTTCTACTTCTGCTAGACCCTGAACTGCTGGAACTGCCTGACCTAGAGCTACTGCCTGAGCTGCTTGACGATGAACCTGACGAGCTGGACCTGCTACGGGAGCTAATGAAAAATAAAAATGCACACATACAAATGTTTAACTGCAATGCTGTGTAACTACAATGCCGGTTGAGCTAGAGTTTTCAAATATCATGCAATCGAGACGAAGTCGAGTGTGATATTTGAAAACTACATTCAGGTATCATGGGAAAGTATCAGTCCAATTTCATGTCTTCAGAATCTTTTTTGGTCAAAAACATGATTTCCGGTAAAAAATATGATTTTGCTTAAAGATATGATTTCTGGTCAAATATGTGACTTTTGTCAAATATGTGAATTTGGTCAAAAATGTGATTTTTGGTCAAAAATTCAACAATGTATATTATCACCAGAGTAATATTGAGGAGTTTATTTTGTAAATTAAGATTTTGATGTGTAAATAAATTAAGGTGAATTTTTGGGAGATATGAAAAGACTTTTCCTTCAAAGCCATGATCACATTTTCAAATAAACAATTAAAACATTGTATAGATCTAAGTTAACTGAATGCATATTATCTATGATCTTACCTCCCTGATGAACTACTGCCTGAACTAGATGAAACTGATCCTCTCTTGCGACGATCACGACCTCTAGAGCGCCGCTCTTCACGGCCTCTGCTGCGGCTACGACTGCGACTCCTTGGCCTGTATGACAAAAGGATTTCAAATTCACATTTCAGATGAAAAATCTTTGAAGGATTTCATCATTAAATTGTAAAATCAAAATGGGAGTGCATTAGACCAGGGGTTCAAATTCACAATCAATTGCAAGAACCTGTTTAGGTTTTCACAAAGGGCTTTGAGAACCTTTGGTTCATGTGAATGTTGTAGTGTAGGACGATATATTCAAAATTGTATTCATCTATTGCTATGGTAGTTAATCATGTTATATCATCACTTCTACGCCTATGGCGAATACAACCAAAGGAGACGTTTTGATTACTACGCTAGTGAGGTCACATCTATTATTATGGGATGGTCGAGTAGAATAAACATTGAAAGTACATACATGCATGAGCCATGGATTCCCGTTCGTGATCTTATAATAAATTGACAGCTAACTTTGCCTTTTTCCCCACATTTTCAGAATTATATTTTGGGATTAATGAGATTATTAAATCATATTTCCATTACAGAAAGGTAAAAATATAACACAACCCAATTTTGGTTCTCCTAGTAATCCAGTGAGAACCTTTAGGAGAACCGGTTCTCAGGTTCTCCTCGTATTTGAATCCCTGTAGGCCTGTCAGAATCAGTGCGCGACTTAGGCCACTCATGCTTTCACTACAAATTTAAAGCAAATGTAGCTTTTTACCAAATTTTCATAAATTGTTGGAAACTTTTGAGCATACTGGCTACAGATGCAAATGTGGGCTCTTTAAACCACCCATACCTTGAAAAGGGGTCATTGATATACCAAATAGTCGATAAATGTGACCCATGTTTGAAACATGTCCTTTATTCATTTGAATGGAGTACCCCTTTCTTACTATCTTAAGGCTACATTACATACTTTAACGTAACTCCTGACTACTTTAATTTTATAATGAATGCAGAAATGAGATGCTTCGCTAACTAGTGTTGGCACATGTGCCCTGTCGTTTATGCCCTAATTTCTCTAGTATCACCCCTCCCTCTGACAATACTGCGTCTCATCTGAAGTTGAGAGTAATGCCATGTTCATGTTGAATTTCATAGTGGCAGATTCAAATCGTGAATGCTAAGCCAATAAACAGCAATTTGTCCGTACGCTGGTGATGCAACCGCGTAAACACCCTCACTACAAAATCCAACAAAATCCTGTATAGACTATATAAAAAGCATGTAGCGAAATTACAAATAACAGACTCATGTAAAATGTCTTATTTTGTCTTTAATACACTACTAGCAGGCTATGTTATTGATATACCACCAAATAGCCGATAAATGTGACCCATGTTTGAAACACGTTCTTTATTCATTTGAATGGAGTACCCCTTTCTTACTATCTTAAGGCTACATTACAAACTTTAACGTAAAAATCACACTTCAGCAAAATTTGAGACTGTCCAAAACAGCCCTCAAATTAAGGATCTGAAGGGGCACGGCAACTTTTTTAGGGCAAGTTGATAATTGCCTTGGATTTTCACTGAAAAGGCAAGGCAGCACGGCAATTTGTAATATTTCAAAAGGGCTTCATCATGGCAACTGTTGAAAATTTGAGAAGGGCACCAAGGCAATTTTTCAAAAGCGAATAGATGCATTGCTGTCAGCTGAATTCGACACCGAAGTAAAGGACATATTTTGAAGGCATTACGGCAGTGGGGGTGGGCACTGGGCACCCACGGCAATATTTGCCGTCTGTGCCCTGGGTTGATTTGCAGGTCTTGTCTTTTGAAAATTACTGGCGAGTGACAAACCACTCTCCTCAAAACTTGTCAGGTGAGCTGTAGGTGAGTGATTTTAATCACTTGTATTATTATTACACCAAATGTAGGCGAGTGATAAAAAGCTCTCCTCAGATTAATTTTAGGCGAGTGATCACCCTCACTCGCCTCAAAAGACAAGGCCTGGATTTGAGGGCTGGTCCAAAATAGGCAAATCTTGCTATATCATGGCATGATGGGCTCTCGTTTTAACTCGTATATTCTCGCCCAACTCATGAATATTTATTATTTTACGTCATCAACTGAAGCAAAATTTTGCGATCTTTCCAGTCATACCACACAAGACATCATTTGATCACAAAAAAAGGTGAAAATTCCTGTTTCTTGTAGCGTGAATTTCGTTTTTAACATCAAAATCATGTAAATTACTCATAAAATATTAAGATTGCATTTTTGTTCAGGTGATTTAATGAAACTTTGGTGTGTTTTTAAGATAGTTTTGTAAAGCTTACTGGCAGTTTCATCCGCGGATTCGTGCGGTAGCCACATTATGACATGCAAAATTTTTTACTGTGTTATTGATTGGATGCTGCATGTTTCCAACATTTCATATCTGCCAGATATCTATCTTTTTTGATGCTCTTTCCAGGGATACCAAATTTGTTAGGGTTAGTTTAAAAAATCCAAAATCCACCGGACTCGCTACTACATGCGCGTACAACGGCAACGCTACTCTACGCGTCCATATTAGTGAGGCTATCTGCGTACAACTGCTTACTACGCCCAGCCACGCAAAGAGTATGTTCCATGATATACACGAATTTGATAATTTTTCTATAATGCAAACTTGCCAAAATAAATCATGGAGGCACCCTACAATGCCCTACTACCCCCTACGGGAGTACCTACAACTTGAGAACAAGTCTGGATCTGGATTGGTTACTCCGTATAAGCAGGTACCTGCATCTCAACAGAGGTTTTGACCTTTGAATCCTAAGCTTGGTGTGCGGTGCAAAAAATAATCATGGAGAACTAAGTAAAATGGGTCCGGATGGCAGTCTTGAAGGCCTTGAAGTCAGTAATGTCCAGTATGCTGTGAGGGAGGCTGTTCCAGTGAGGTATTGTCCAAGGGAAGAAACTGTTTTCGTAGCTGGTTGCTTTAACTTGAATTTGCATGTAAACTCAACCAATAAAGTATCGAAACGATTATAGATGGTCAGATATATCGGGAACTGAAATATATAGCAAAAAATTCTTTAATGTATATAAAGCGCAGCTTTCTCCTGCGCATTTTGATACCTCTTTTGTTGCTCTACGATATCATTTGGTCAAGTTATGGGCGCTTGAGTGGCTTCAAGTCGGATTTTGAAAGTTGCACTTAGCTCCTATTCAAGCCAAATGCGTTCATCGTGTACATACATACACAAAATCAAGACAAAGGACACCGATGTGCTCTGTTTACTTAACCATGAACTTTATTTTACTCCTTCGACTTCCAACTTCAATACTTGCTACCCTTTACTTATCTCCGACTTATCTCATGAACTCTTTCTGCTGACATCTCAATACTTGGTGTGCCCACCATCACTGTCTATCAGTGCCTGGATTCGTCGTCGCATGCTCTGAACAAGATGTCTTATCTTTCCTTGGTCAATGTCTCGCCATTTCCTGAGCAGGATGCGCCGAAGGCCTTCTAAGGTAATCTGACTTCAACCTCGTATTGATTTTATATGCCTACCATGGTTGACCATTGCGTACAATTGATGGTCATCGCAATCATATCCAACAGGCGACACACATACTCATTTGAATTTGGCGGACAAAAGCAATGGTCATTTATTGGTCACAGTACTACGCATTTGGCTTTAATAGGAGCTAAGTGCAACTTTCAAAATCCGACTTGAAGCCACTCAAGCGCCCGTAACTCGACCAAATGATATCGTAGAGCAACAAAAGAGGTATCAAAATGCGCAGGAGAAACCTGCGCTTATTATACACTAAATAAGTGTTTGCTATATATTTCAGTTCCCGATATATCTGACCATCTATAATCGTTTCGATACTTTATTGGTTGAGTTTAGGTTGAAGGGTGATGACGTCTAGTTGGTCTGGTTGGTTTGGTCAGATGGTCTTGCCAGTCGATGTCAACCAAGTTGTGGGTGATACGGTACATCATGGAGAGTCTGGTTATCAGTCGGCAGGTCTCTAAACTGGTCCACTCAAGTTTGGTCGGCATCTGAGTCACACTTGAATCACGGGAGTAGTCATTGAAGCAAAGACGAGCTGAAGATCTCTGCTCTGGATCATGTCAAGGAGATGTTTTTCTTCTCAAACGTTCGAAATTTGTAGTTACTACAACTATACGTACCGTAAACCGGGGCTACTTTGCCACATTTTTTGGATGTTGTGGTGCGCCCTCTTTTTATGTTTGCATGAATTGTTACATATGGTCGCGCGTTTTGAGCTCGCCTCCCAGAAAGGGTGGTGCTGTTACGCTTTTTGGTATCAAGCTGTTGTAATTAATTATTAAAAAAAAAACTACTAAAGCTATTCCAAACAAAATATTTGGTATCATTTTAAAGCTGTATCAATATGCCAAATGCCTGCAAAGTGGCATTGGTCTAGCTTATACTGAAGTGGAGATATAGCTATTTGAAGTTTGAAGACCAAGGGTGGTGCAGGAAGCGGCGCCACAGGAAGCGGCGCCGCCTCCCGCCTGTACAAACTCAATAGGAAATTTTATTTTAAGCCCTCAAATATGAAATTTGAAATTTTTTGATATTTTATTCGTGGTGCATTACCTCTTTTTGGGTATAAAAATAAGCTTACATTACTCTTCTTCAAGATTCACTGTTTTAGCCTTACTTTAGGTCAGATTAAAGGACTTTAATTCAAGACGCATCACATGACCTTCTGCTTTTCTCCTATCTTTTACACACATTTTGATTACGGCGACATATAAGCTCAGATAAATTGCCACATATCTTCAGAGGTATTCATCCTAGGGTAACAAAAGTATACATTTTTTTAAAGCTGTTGAACCAGAGAATACAAATATGCTAATCAAATTGGTATAGGATGTAATCTAAATAAGTATCAGTACATAGTAGTTCATTAATATTAAGCAAAATTCTAGTTAATTTTTCAACAAATTTTGATTGCTCGGATTTAAATTGTTAAAATCATAAACCTCAAACAATTGTATTTTGCTGTAAGGGTCCACCCCTGGACTGCAAGAAAATAGCATTACAACTGATGTAGGGTCGACCCCACCACAGAAAAATACAAGACATGAAAACCTTGTATACCTTGAAACACAAAATGTTACCCACTTTTGTGTATGTAACTTAAGCACCTTATACCTGGTGTTCATTTTGAGTTCATATTTGAATTCCCTGAGAAATTTCCTACAAGAAAATGTATACTTTTACTATGCTAGGGGTATACTTCAGAAATATGAATAATGAAAGCAAAATTCATGGCGTGAAAACCAAAATCGCCATGTAACGCAAAAGGAGGCGAGTATAAAACACATGACCATATAGGTGTTATTAGGAAAGCTATGCCAGTGCATTTTGCATATGTAGTATGAAAACCATTGGGGCACTCTGTGCCCCATTAAAAAAAACATGGGTGGCAAAGTAGCCCCATGGGTCGGGGCTACTTTGCCAGACCTATTTTGAAGCAAGTTCAACCTTTGATTAAGGCTTCTTTGCCACCCTTTGGGTTTTTTAAATATAACAGGAATGACAAAACACGTATCTGAACAATCTAGAAGTCAATACATTGGGTGGCAAAGTAGCCCCATGGTACTGATGTGATCTGACCTGAAATAATAAGAACTATTAGTATGGATAACTCTGAAACACCATTTGAACCATCTAACTTATAGATTTCATTCTGGTTTGAAGGGTATTCCAGAATTAATCTATAAATCTATTCGAAACTCTCGGCATAACATATGAATGAGGGTGGCAAAGTTACCCCGATAATCGATATGGGGTGGCAAAGTAGCCCCCAACACTTCACAAGGCTGTGAGGGTACAAATCTACAGATTGAGGGTTTTGATATTTTATCTCAGTAGTAAGGACATAATAAAGTATCAAATTATACATTGGGTGAATTTGTAAAGACTTACTTGCAGCTGTGGGGTCGATATTTCGCAAAATATGAAAAACGTGTCAAAAAAACCCAAATTTTAAAAATGATTTTCCAAAGTTACTAACCACCATATACATGAACTACATATATGTACAGGTATATGGCATATAATATATTTTCACATGGGCTAATTGGAATCCTTGTGTTATTTTTGTGTACTCTGCATTAAAGGCATATATCATTTTACCGGTCGGGTGTCAAAGTTACCCCGGTAGTGGCAATGTAGCCCCGGTTTACGGTATGCGGAGTGTAGATGCAGGGCAGCGGAAAATAATTTCCTTTCTGGGAACGTGAACTGCTGTTTGGAATATTTTCTGCGAGCGCGGAGCCGGAGCGCGAGTATGAACAGGTGGGGTCCAGGGGCGAAGCCCCAGCGGGGGTCCAGGTAAAGGCTAACCATTGTACGAATTACAATCAGGTAAAACATTTTGCAAAATTTATACCAAACATCTGAAAATTCAAATGTGAAAAAAATATTCTAAGAAACGTGACCTTATTTTTCAGATTGTTTGGGTGGGAAAATATGTGTTTTCGGCATTTTACCAAGCTCACCAAGTCAACCTAAATTATGAAAATTTGTTTAAAAAGTATAATGCTCTCAGACCGTTAGGCCTATTTATTATTTTGTTCTTGACCCTTGACTCTCGTTCCCTGTCAAACTTCGCGAGTCTCATTAACAGACTGATATTTGTGACATGATCACTTAGAACAAGGACTATGAATCCAATTTCACAAATTCCTACACCTCAATGGCAGCCAAAGCTGGGTCCCCATCGGCTCCATCTCAACTAAAATGTGAAATGATGCGGCCTTGGTGGGTATTTTAAACTGCATTCTATCACCCGTGTTACACGTAGGGCCACGCGTTTTGAACTCGCCACCCAAAAATGGTGGTGTTGTTACGCTTTTCCAAATCGAGACTCGTTCAAATTGTTATATCTCTGCTTAAACAAAAGGTATTGAAGTGTGTTTGGTGTCATGTTGTAGCTAAATGTGTGCCCTAACATACCTCCAAAGGAGAATTGTTTATCAGCTAAGATAGTGGAGTTAGAGTTGTTTAAGTTCAGAATGACCGAGGTGGGGGATGAGGCGGTGGCGGATGAGGCGGTGGCGGTATGTGCAAAGTCTATGGGAAATAAAGATTTTGTGTGTGCGCGTTGAATCAACCGATCATATCTTTGCATCCATATGGGCTACAGACATGGTGAAGAGCTCTTTTGAAAGATTATTTATTCTGCTAATTGTTTTTAATCATTTTGAACTCTTTATGATTGGTTTAGTCTATGAAATGCAAACTTTTATGTGCGTGACTACCTGTTTTCATATTAAACACTGTAGTAAGCAATGCGGATGTCTTCAAAATCTAAAAGTTGCCCTAAATTTGTAATTACTTATCCTATCATAGTCAAAGTTTACATTTTCTGAGAGGAAATTTGATGAGGAATCTAAATATGGACTTACTTTTTTTGTATGGGCTAGGGGTAAAATGTTTCAGTTCAAAATATGTTGAATTGTAAGAAAATTTGAACATATTTTGGGACACCCTGTATTCCGAGATTACCAAACAGCTGTGATTTTTTTTCTTCCAAAATCAGTGGGCTCCCCCTAACCTCTAACCAAATCAATGTTGTTTACTCTCAGTTTATAACTGCAAGTTAGTAATAAGCAATGCATTAACTGACCCATTTTTATTAGGATTTTTTATTCCACCCTGTATAACTTCAAGGTCACCCTGTACAATGAGTTGAAATGTGTATATTTAAATTGCTTATGCCTTCAGCTTTCCAAAAATGTATACTTTTGCTAGTTTAGGGTTGATAGTTGTGGAGATATTCTAATTTGAAACTTGATTGGTGTAAAAATTCATAATATTTGCGATGTAACGCTAAGGGTGGCGAGTTCAAAACACGTGGCCGTAGACAAAAGAATGATGACAGTTTACAACACAAAAGAATCTAACATCGAATTTTAAGCGGCTTTAATCCACCCAATTGGGCAGTCACAACACCAGTTAGGTGCTGCGGGGACCCAATAATGGCCGACCAAATCCTGACCATGACTTGGCATGAGAACTATGGCAGTTAAACTCTACCGCATCTGGTCTGGAGCTCCTGTTGACGCAGCAGCGTTAGACACCACAGTGGATCAAATCATACAAAATTTAAATTCAACAAATTAAAAGGCTTCTGTTTATTTTGATATTGTATTTACAAATATTCTTGGCGTTCAATTTTATTACTCAGTTATCCTTTAAGTTCGCAGAAATATATTTTACAAGCAGTGGTGTCGACAGAATATTTTCAGATCTGCAGGCAAAATCGTATTAAAGGAGGATTTCGTGATCCTAGCATCCTCTTTTTATGACATTTTTCAGGATATCCACGAAAAAAGCTTATTTCCAAAATTTCAGTTGATTCCGATTTTGCGTTTGCGAGTTATGAATGATTATGTGTATTACACTGCTCCATAGACAATGACGTGTTGTAATTTCCTTCTGGTGCACCAGAACGAAATTCAAATTTGGCGATATTTTTGCTAAACGAATTTATCTGCAAGAAATATTTGGTACATAAACATTAATATGTAGCCAGAGGTATCCAGTGGTGTAAAAATCTCAAGTGGAAAAGTGGGGGGATGAGGCTGTGGATCACGAAATGCCCCTTTAAAAGATACGAATGTTTCAAAATATTTTCTCCGTCTTGATTTTTTTCTGTGACTATATCTATGAATTTTTTTCTGGGAACGCCGGTACCACGATACCGCGGATTTCGTAGCCCTGTGTAGATTAGACGTTCGCCTTTCGTATCTCTTTCCTTGTTGGAAAGGTATAACGTTGAGGAGATAGGAACATGTACAGAAGATCCGGGACCTACTCTGCCATGTTTGGCTGAGTAACGGTACATGAACACGGTCTTTTGTGCCTATGTAAATTAGTCATTGTGTAAAGCTGTGTTTATACCCAGACTGAATCATTGTCGCTAACTACACAAGTTATGTGTGCAATTATACACAGAAAATGGTACATACTTACAATCCACATACAAACTAGGAAATCATACTTTCAATGTACAGCTGGTTTTTTTCACAACAAATGACTTACTCACCAATGTCTTCTGTGGCCAAACTTGATTATTTAAAGTTCTACTGCATTATAGTCCACTTAAAATATCAATTTGGTTGAAATTTGTTGCCAAAAACTGTGTTTAAATGTGTTTATTCCACCACATACATGTGTAAACTCTTGTGATCAAAATTCCCACCATTAGAATGTGCTATCTCCAGCATGTAGCCCTTTACACATAGCATGTAACCTCATCTCTGCTTATAGAAGCTGTTACAGGCATGTGTATACAGCATGGTTACAGGTAGGAGCACATTCAGGCTTGGTTAAAGTCTATCTTGTTATGATATGTTTGGTAAATTGGCCAATTAGGTCATGACATGTCATCAATTTAACCTTGGCATGAGAAAGAGTTGCCACTCATGCTTAAAATCCACCACATTTAATATGGTGGATTAAAGAATAGCTTAATCTATTTTGTAATATTATTTGCCCAACACATGTGTCTGGCACTAAACACTTTGGGTGGAATATTTGGAAACAGGTATTTATTTATTTTTTAGTCCACAAAATGTAAACATGGAGACATGTACAATTACAGAATTTGACTTACTGGAAATGGGTTTTTGCTGAACAAAAGTAAGTAAACATTAGGGATCATATTTTTTTCAAAAATGGATTACAGGGTTTCAGTGTATTTTGAAAATGATGGGTTTGTGTGAATTTTTATAACTGGTGCAGTTATCATGTTTTGAAATATACACTCTTTGACAGCTCTCTCCGTGCCTGTTTGAATGCCTGGTTATACCATGTACCCATACACTAGGTATAGGTATGGGTACATGAGACCAGGTATAGTGTGCAATTTTAGAGAACGTTGACCGACAGATAGAGGGTGTCAATATAGGCCTATGTGTCGCTCAGGGTGTCGCTTTTGAAAAACAGCGAATCATGCGCATGCTCAGCAGGCAAATACGACGGCGCTTTAGTACACTGACCATGCGTGCGATTCAGGTTTCTCCAAAAGCGCTTGAGTATAAATGCATCTTTAGAAATGACCGGCGATTGTGTGTTCTCAAGTGGGTTTTATCATGTTAATTAGTGACCTCGATCAAGCATTGAAATGCTGTCACTTTTTGTACTGGATCGTTCAAGCATCTCCAACAAATTTTTTCAATGTAAGTGCCACAGCAGGAAAAAGTGGGCAATACGGGAAGCTCATTGCCGGGAAATTTTTGGTTTTTGACCAAACTAGAGCGGTTCTCGACTTGCGCGGTTCTCGACGCAAAGCGTCGGCCACAATGCCTCCACCTTGAGGCATATCATTTTAACCAGTGATGACCTCTGGGTGACCTTGGATGACCCTGGAATGATCTTCCAAAAATTTGACTCTAAATGTTGACTGTACCCACCAAGTTTCATGCCCATCGACAGTTTTAGTAACTTGACCTCAGATGACCCCAAAATGACCTTCCAAAATTTTGGCTCTAAATGTTGACTGTACTCACCCAGTTTCATGTCCATACGGCAGTTTTTGCTAATTTGACCTCAGATGACCCCTGCATGACCTCGGGTGACCTTGACCCACTGACCAATACAAACTTGTTCTGTCTAGGGTCAAGATGCACCCACCCACCAAGTTTGAGGAACGTGCGACCCTAGGCTAGTCTCCGAGAAAATGGTATTTTGCTTGTTACGCATAAATTATGCAAATTAGGTACTTAATTACCATATTTTGTGCTGAAAATCTAATCAGGTCAAGAACCTCTGGCCCTGCTACTCCCCACCAAGTTACGTCACTGTAACCCATACGGATCTCCAGATAATCTGTTCACAAGGTTTTTTGGCTTGATACGACCAAAAAAATTAAGAAATACATAAGGGAAATATGTCATACTGGAGGGAAATTTGGTAAAACTGGAGTGAAATTCTGGATTGCTTGCAGGGAAGAAAACATTTTTTCAGCCTGTGCAGGCTGTGGTAAGTGCCTCTGGCCCTAGTGGGTTTTACATCTATACCCACCAGTTCACCACTTTTATAAACTCACACTGTGATGGTGTAAATTATGCCCAGGATAAAAAGTCTGAGTTCTGGGTCCCAAACTTACACATGTCACCTGAACAAAGCTATCAAAGCATCCCAGGAATGGTTAATCTCCTGGCACATTTGAACTATAAACATCAATCCCTTGGTCTTCACCAGACCAACCAGCCCGTTAAACTAGTTTTGACATATTTCACTTTCTTGGTTATGATGCAAGCTGGGGACTTACACCCAAACCCAGGGCCATACACGCCAAAATTTCCGTGTATGTTATGTGGCAAAGCAGCACGGTGGAACCAGCGTGCTGTTAGCTGTGACGAATGTCACGGGTGGTTCCATGCTGATTGCATGTCCATGTCCACTGCCGTCTATAATGTCCTTGTTGAAAGCAGCCAAATTGAGTGGATATGCTGCCAGTGTGGCGTTCCAAATTTCATAAGTTCTCTCTTTACCAATAGTGACATTGAATTGTCCAATAGTTTTGATTGTCTTTCAACCAGTCACTCCAGTTCAGTCAGTAATGTCACTAGCAATAATTCTAGCGCTGAGCTACCAAGCTCACCCCTAGCTGCATCCTCACCAACCAACACTCGTAGAAAAACAAAGAGTCAGAATCACAGAAATACATGCAGACAACAACTCAAAGTAATGGTTGTCAACTTTCAGGGCTTATGAAGCAAAATTGCAGACCTAGCTTGCTGCATCGAGCAGCACTCACCCGATGTGGTGATAGGTTCTGAGACGCACCTTGATGACACTGTGAACAGCAGTGAGTTATTCCCACCTGATTACACAGTGATTACCGGCGAGATCCCGTCATCCTGGCTGCGTGCCAACATCTCCCCATCTTCAAAAAAGGCGATCGGTCAGACGCATCCAATTACCGTCCCGTATCCCTCACAGCCATATGAAGTAAAGTTCTGGAACACATTATTCACTCCCAAATCATGACGCATTTTGACAAGTATTTTATTTTATCTGATAAACAACACGGCTTTAGAAACAAACACTCCTGTGAGTCCCAATTACTTTTGACTGTTAATGACCTGGCTTTTTCTTTAAATAACAAATCCCAAATTGACATGGCCATCATGGATTTTTCCAAAGCCTTTGACACCGTCCCCCATAACCGGCTCCTCCTTCAATTAGACAGATATGGCATTCGTAATAACCTCCTCATTTGGATATCCAATTTCCTCAAGCACCGTGAACAGAGGGTCGTTGTCGGGGGTGAACACTCGACTTGGACAGAGGTTGTTTCTGGCGTCCCTCAGGGCACGGTGCTTGGTCCCTTATTATTTCTTGCGTATATAAATGACCTGCCCCAAAATCTTCATTCTGAAGTCAGGCTTTTCACCGATGACTGTGTGGTCTACCGTGAAGTCGCAAATGATCTGGACCACACTCTTCTCCAAGATGATTTGGATACTCTGGAGAAATGGCAGAATGAATGGCAGATGCATTTTAATACCAAGAAATGCTTCATAATGAGAATCACCCATAAGCGGAATGTTAAGATGTTTGGATACAAGCTGGGTAGTTGCATACTGGAGGAAACAAAATGTCACCCATATTTAGGAGTTACAATATCCAACAACTTATCCTGGTCAACACATATAAATAACATCACCCATAAAGCAAACCGCTTATACATCCTTAGTTAGGCCGCTGTTAGAATATTCAAATTCCGTTTGGGACCCGCATCAGAAAGAACTCATTAATAAAATTGAAAAAATCCAAAAAAAGGGCAGCCAGATTTGTTACGAACACATACGACAGAACCACCAGCATTACTAAACTAGTCAGCGACCTGGATTGGGACACAATGGCCAACAGGAGAACCGCCAACAGAGTAACAATTCTTCACAAAGCAAGACAGGGCCTCCTGGCCCTACCGGTCGAAGACTTACTGCAACCAAACCCGCGTCAATCACGACACAATCACCCCAGCTGCTTATAAAGTAATCACCTGCAACAAAGACTGTTACAAACAATCATTTTTCCCCAAAACGGTAATCACCTGGAACAATCTACCCTACTCTATAATACAAATTCAAGACCCTGCCAGCTTCAAAACTGCAGTGATGGTACACCTAAGAAACGACTAATCAACCCATGCGCACACCAATTCCTACACGCCTGGTTCCAGCTAGGGAGCGTTGTGTAGTACCAACTACAGATACAGATACAGATAGTAGAAGTAAAAACGGATACTATGGCCAGAGTTCTAGGGCTAGTGTAGATGGATGATTAGAATTCAATTGCGTGGTGCACTAAGTGACATGCATTTTCTACGTAAATTGCCTATACGATGATCCACCCAAAAATAAAAATCACCGTACAGATCCCTATACTAATTAATGTAAGCTTAAGCTTTATAAATTTCAGCTTCGTCCAAAGAGTGAAGCAATAAACGCTACGTTCTTGAACTTTGAACATAAATCTTTTCCTAAATATATACATTAGAAATACTGCTTTTTCATATGCACTAAACATTACTAACATTTGGCCTTCGATTACACCGTACAAAAACGATAAAAAATACCTACATCTTTGTTTACGACAACCTGACGATGCAGCGTCTGAGCTGGCTAACTGATAGTCTCAGTCCCAGTCAGTTTGTGAAAAGTGACGGAGGAGCACTGAGGAGCACAAACCGGCTGGGATCAAGACTATCTTCTTCGTTGCTTCTGCGCATGCTCACTTCTAGAAACAACAATGGCGACTACCACGGAAGTCACGCTGACTTGTATTTCCAATATTCATGACCAGTTTTTAGCGATGGTACCCATTCGAAATTTACAGTTAATGGTAAAAATATATTTTTGATATTCAAATTTATAGATATGCGAAGTTTCGTTGTGGTACACGGTGTATTACAATTTGAAAATGCAAGTTATGAATTTGTTGTTAGTTGAAAATCAAAATTCGGCAGGCATGTTTCTTCCAAATTTTGCACCACATCTGGTTCTGGTTAGGGTCGCAGGTCGATTCGGACCCAAACCAATTCGGCCACATAGCAGTCAATTCGGCCACACGCCAATTCGGCCACACGCCAATTCGGCCACACGCCAATTCGGCCCCTGTATAAAACCACATAGGGTTTCAGTCCCGGTTTCAGTGTGTAGATGTTATGCAATTAAAAGCCGAAATGACAGAGGACAATAATGGGGATATATATGCCACAATTAAAGACAGGTTAGGTACCCGGTTTAATGTAATTTTAAGCATAATTTTAAAGAAGTATAATAGCATAAATTGTGGAATATAATTATTTTCATGTTTGTTTGTTGTGGAAACACAAAATCTTATTTATATCATGATTATAATATGGGTGATTTGGCATCACTCGACTGCAGTTTTGAACCAGACCAGTGCAAATGGCTTTCAATCATGCATATGCACTGGCATTTTCTTCGGAAGGGGTGCAGGTGGGTCTCAAATATACTGGGGGGGCATAAATTTTTGGAAAGAAAGATATGGGGAGGGGGTCATGAAAATTTTGATGACCAAAATGTAGGGAGTCATAAGATTACTAGTACCTCAAATAGTGTTATTAGACTGATTTCAATACAATTGAAAAGACTGATTTCAATACTATTTTAGCCTGTTTAGAGGCTAAGGTGTGTCGGTGGTCATAAAATTGTTGTTGCCGAAACAGGGGGGGGGTCGCATTTTTATTGATGCCGACTTTTTGAAATTTGTGATCCCCCTTCCGAAGAAAATGCCAGCTCACTTATTATTATTGCTATTATTAAATACCAGTTTATTACTAGCATTCACAAACACTTGTAAAGGAGGCCTGATGCAAAATGGGGGGGGGGAGGGGGCTAAAAATTGTTATCCCTCGGAAGGGGGTGCCTTTGGCATCAGGCAGCCCCTTTACTTGTGTTTGTGAATGGTCTTTTATTTAATATTGTTTGATAGTATATTATTGTATGTTGCTTATTCTTCAAGTTAGAGTTTTGAGGTTTTTTTTTAGTTTTGAGTCCAAAAGCGGCTCGAAGAGGGTTGCATACAGATTTATTGACACAAACCGGAAGATTTCTGACAAATTGAGATTTAAAAAAAATTTGACAATTGATTAAATCTATGTATTTAATAATGACATTGATTTGAGCCGTTTAGTCATTGCTTTTCCAGCTAGGTAATTTAGTTTTGGAAGAAAAAAAATGAAGGGTATTGAACATATACAATTTTCATTTTTTCAAAAAGTTTTACATTGAAACTTCTTCATAAATCGATTAGCATAAAAAGGCCCTTAGACTTGATTATTAGTTTCCTGTTGAAGATTTTGAAAGAGGGACGAGGTGACTTTTAATTATTAAATATCTTTTATTTTCTTTATTTAGTTTGAACTATTACAAGCAACTTTTGTCTTATTTTGACTAGAGCTGGCATTTAATTATTTCACAACAATATTTGATTTTATAAATCAGTGAAGGTGGAGTTGTACTCTTTGATCATTCATCATTATTGTTGATATTATTAAAGTCAGAAAATGGCAAGTAGAATGAAAGTAGATGAAAGTTATTTTAAAGGAGACAAGGCGGTTCTCGAACCACGCGTCTTGCCTGCTTTTACGATTACTTTTGGTAGAGGTAAATAGGCGAGACAAAATTAGAAATAAAAATAAAATAATTACGGTAATCATTTTGAGATTTTCAATTTTGGACGCTTTATTGGGAAGAGACACATTCCAGCAAAATATACCAAGAGTCCACTACTATAAAACATATTAGATAAAATAGCTATAAGTTCATCAGAACTTAAAACCAAACCGTTATAAATTTAATTAATTTCACTTTCCGAAAATATACTTTACATATATATTTTGCTGGAACAGGCTACTGTAAATCTGTTCTATGTTATGTTTGTTTGATGGGTGGGTTTCTTCTTCATCAATGAACTCGGAAGCTGCACGCTGGATGCTTTTCCACTGAGCAAATGCATTTGGTGCTCTGTGCTTTTATTTTTCATAAAATATATCAATACAATCATATATAAACAATCAGGTCACAATTATTTACAAATTATACAATCATGCAAGGCATATATACCGGACTGTAAATTAATGTTTTAGACTATCTATGAGGCAATGAATTGTTGAACACAAACTTTTATAATATATCAACTATCAAGATCCATTTTTCAGGTGAAATTCTTTATGGTGTCACCCATTCCTTAAAATAGACATCATTTACAAAATATGATGAATGCCTGATTTACACAACTTGATTTTAAATTGGCATTTCTTCAAACCCGATTTTCTCGAAAAGTTGTTTATTCGTGGTGCCCCACTATTCAGTTGCTGAAAACAAGAAGAATTTGAGCACCTGTTTTTTTCAACAATTCTAAATCACTATTAAGTAACATTAGCTAGTAGCTTCATGATTAGACTATTAAATTCCCTTTGATCATGTCACATTATCATAAATATAAACAATAATTTATAGAGCGCCTTAATAGGCAAAGCACATTATGATTAGTCTGTCCATATAGAAGTACAAACCAAATCTGTGGCATCGAAGTCGATGCGTATTTGCGTCACACGCACTGTGTGTTAAAAATGCGACGTGTAGAGCGTGGTGCGCTTAACGCTTGTCATGCACATTGCACAGCAGTTGGTGCGCCAAAGAAGCATTTACACATGCATTGCACTGAAATAATTATCCTCATGCACTTCTATGTGGACAGACTGTAGTATCTCCTATCTAATTTATCAAAGATGTATTTTATATGCTTTAATGTTAATTAAAATTGGACCAAAAAATGAATTTTTCTCAAAATCAGTGAAAAATAAGGGGTTTTAAGTGCCAAAATCTGAAAATATGTGACATTTTACCCCTAGAAACAAGTAATCAAGAATTTTGACTGTTTTCACCCCTAAATATTTTTTTCACATGTGTGTCCTCCAAAGGCAAGTCAAAGCTTGAACGCTGTCGTATATAGAGGTATTACGCCAACACAAGATATGTTACCAATTTTTCATTATGAAAATGCCTATAACTTATTGTGCCAGCATTTATGAAACATATTAAGTGGATCCCCTATGCGCCTTACATCAAAACTAAATAAGCAACAAAAAAACCAACAACACCATTTTGCGGGCCGTTGTCACCCCAGATTTTGCGTTTTGGGAGACTTTTGTGTGTAAATTTTGCCAATACCAATAAGCTTGATTTTAATCATCAAAAGCTTGGGCCAGATTTTTCAAGCTGTGACTTCAAGGTCGTTTTAGCTTCCAGAAAATGTATTGTTGCAAGGGTTGCTGACAGGGTTGTTGTTTTGTTCATTGCCTAAAATAAAATACCTTCACAAACAAGCAAGTAGCATAAAAAATGCATTCGAGAACCAATATTACACCCGGGTATTACACCAAAACAATATTGCAGAAACTTACAAGATTGGAATCGCATAGCAACTCAGAAGGGGAGAGGTGGAAAACCAAGCCGGCAATAAAACAAAACGAGCAAAAAACAGGTATACCAGCAAAAAACGCAAATCATGCCCTCCACCCTGCTGTAATTGTCTAAGTTGTTATGCAAATCCAATCAAGTGATAAAAACACAGACATCTGTAAAAAAATATTATACAGATCACTTCTCATTTCAAGTTAGAGACAGAAAATAATTTTTGCAGAATGAGTTTTGAAGACTTTATATTGTTTCAATGCCAAAAACCTAGTTTGCTGATCATTTCAACGGTCTTTTTAATTATTGTGCAATTGTTGTGCAAGTTTAATTCTCTAACAGGAACTTTTTAACCAAACATGTTCAAATTTTAAGGAAGTATTTAGTGATACTCGATGATCCAGCACTCATTTTGGATCCTACAAGCTGTATCAAAATGATTGGTACCCATCAACTTGAAAAGGGCTGGCCTTTTCCAAATGCAACATTGCATGGATACACTTGAAATGTCTAGAATGCATGTATAGTTTCTGACTTGTTATACAATTTATCAATGAAAACTGATGGGTACCAATCATTTTAATACATGTACACTGTACTAATATTACTTTCCATAATGCAGACTAGCCAGTTATAAAATGAATTTTAATGCAGTTTACATTATAAAAAGATGTGTTGCACACACAGCACATTAGCTTTCATTGGTGAAAAATGAAATATTAATTTCCAACCCAACCTATCCCAAATGAAATATATATAAGAAAGAGGGACTTATAATTACTACTATCATTAGGTTTCACTGCCTGTAGAGAATTGATATTGCTTCTGGCCTCCCTTAACCAAATTGACGGTATAACTTGCATCCGGCCTCATAAGCAAAACTGGGAACTGAACACCACAGGTCATTTTAAATGTAACTCATTGACCCATATCATAATAGCATGCCTCTAGCTATAAGGACAGCCTGGTGATCTGATCACCTCGCTGACAGCTACTAATTACCTCAGTTGGGATTTCAAGTTGCGATCAATTCTGTTCAGGCAGTGGAACCTTTGTGTAAATACTGAGGAATTGAAATTAAAAGGTGACCCATAGTGGTCTTGTTCATTTAAGTCCTAGACCTTGTCATTAACTGGCAGGTTACCATACAGATGGGCTGCAGCCTCAACCACATCCAGGGGCTTCTTGGTCTTCTTGTCTAGCTGGTCCCACAAACTAACCAATCGGCCGTGAAGGTTACGGTATGTCTTTCTTTGGTATCTGCATAGTTTTTGTTGACCGACGAGCTTCAGCTGGAGGTTAACAAGTTTGGCCTGGTCGAAGAGTAGTGGAGCGATCTTATACAGTGTCAAATTACCTTGTGGGGCCTTAGAGTTCAACGCGTGATGCCAGCCTTCCACGTCATTGTTGGTTCGGACAGACTGACGAAAAGCTGACCATGATGCTGGTGTCCATCTGGCATTCGCCTTCACCCATGTGGCATCGACATAAGCAAATACCTGCAAACATCAGAGAAAGAAAATAAAAGAATTGTCATGCATGTGCACTCCTAGTTAAGTCCTGAAGATCGCAAACCTGCGTGTATATATCCAACGCAGCCAAGTCGCATTGGTATGTTGTTAACGCCAGTAATGTAAACAAAACAAGATTTGCAGTTAAAATGCCACTCAGAATTTTGGCGCACTAAAAGCAGACATTTTGGATTTTTTTTACAAAACATTTATTATTTCACTTTTGACAACATTGCACAATTTTGGTGACAAGATAACTCGATCGAAAAATATGCAAGCAAAAGGTAGACTTGGTGTATCTCATAATCCTTAAATTGGCACTGCATGCTCGTAACTATAAAATACAATCTTTATTATTATTATATGATATATTAAAATGCTCTATACCAGTAGAAGTGATAAAAAGTGTATACAGATTAAAAGTGGTGAAGGATATAACTCGATAATATTGGAAGGACAAAAACAGCAGTGTTGCATGTAGCTAACAATTTGTCCATACTACAAACATTGACCAAAATGTGACATTTTACTTTATTACGGTTCATTGAAAGATATCGAGGTGTTGAGAGAGATGGCTGTTTTTATTCGTTTTTATGGTTAAATAAAACCATGTGATTCGTGCTTGATAATTATTTTTCTAACATATATAAAGGCATGTTGTGATTGCCGGACACTTCCTTTATTGATGCCTAATTATTGGACATACCTCCTTGAGCTGTTGCGATTCACCTGCTTTACCCTCCAGATACTTAAATACCGTAGGTATTAACTCACTGGGCAGGTACGGCAACGCCATCAACTTTGATAGGAGCTTATGAACCTCCGACTTGGGGCAGTACGCTCGCTGCAATCCCACTTCCTGAATCTTGCGCCAAACTGCCTGCTTCCAATGATAAGTGCAGCCAAGCAGCTTGACAGTTGGGTAGACTATCTTCAGTGCGGACCATGTTGCCGCCTCAAAGTCAAGCATTCCTTCTTTAATCTTGATTGGGCCCTTGAATAGAAAAATAATTACTGTTATTAATTTTTGGCAACATATACTATAAATGAAAAAAACATAGTTTGAACATCACAAAGATAGAATTGTAAATTTAGATATAAATAATAAGATTATTTACAAGTTGCTGCTGTACTTTGTTTGGCTTATAATTTGGCAAAAATTATATTATTAGCCTTAACTAGCTTAGGTGGTGTGCCCATTAGCATGTATCCACTATTCTAATCTAAATTAAGCCACGATGCCAAGTATAGGCAAAACATAAAAAGTATATCAGTGCATGGTTTGAATCATCATGGTAAAACCCACTTGAGAACACACAATCGCCAGTCATTTCTAAAGATGCATTTATACTCAATCGCTTTTGCAGAAATCTGAATCGCACGCATGATCAGTGTACTAAATCGCCGTCGTATTTGCCTGCTGAGCATGTGCATGAATCGCTGTTTTTCAAAAGCGACACATAGGCCTATATTGACACCCTCTGTCGGTCAACGTTCTCTAGAATTGCACACATAACTTGTGCAGTTAACGACAATGATTCAGTCTGATGATGAGTAACCCGTGGTGGGTATAAACACAGCTTTACACAATGACTAATTTACATAGGCACAAAACGTTATACCTTTCCAACAAGGAAAGAGATACGAAAAGCGAACGTCTATGCACAGGGATGAATCCTCCTGAACACAGGACCAACAGCTTTACGTGACTTCCGAACCACGGACGTCGCACATACACTACCTATATCTGCACGTGCTAAGCAGTGTATGGGGGCGAGAAGAAATTCTACAATTAAATTCTGTGATGATACTAAACTGAATTGAAGGATTTCTGACCATGATATATATACATTTAGGAACTTTTTGGGAGGGAAGAGAATTTTCACCTAAGGCAAGCCCAAGGCTCGAACTATTGCCGATCGTGTTCTCCAGGCTGGCAGCGCAATGCCTTAACCACTCAGCCATCTCGCCCTCATCAGATTTTTCTGCTTCTGCTCTTACTGGAGAGATTGCGAAGAGGCGATCACTGCTAACGTCATATGGCTTACGTATTACGACATTGTGTGGTGGAACATCATAGTGCCATTCACACATGAACATCCAAACTAGTCTCCTACTGGCCGGGATTATGCTAGACTCGCTCGCCAGCCC
Source organism: Amphiura filiformis (assembly GCF_039555335.1). Classification (NCBI taxonomy): domain Eukaryota; kingdom Metazoa; phylum Echinodermata; class Ophiuroidea; order Amphilepidida; family Amphiuridae; genus Amphiura; species Amphiura filiformis. Next base: position 41,472,771 of record NC_092638.1, on the reverse strand, counting down.
TATACGCCGTACCTATGTATATTAAGGACTGGCTCTAGTCCTGCCAGCAAGACTTCAGTCTTTATCATAAACATAATGACATCTACGGACCTGAAGTCTTGCAGCGGTACATAGGGATGCACTGTACATTTAAGAAATCCAAACTTCAAGCATCAAGAAATATACCTTGTATTTGTCAGTTTTACCTCAGAGATGCTGTAGACCCTCTCTACACAGTGTAGAAACATCACAAGTAGAATGCTGCTCAATATGATAAATCCAAATCATGGAAATTAAGACATATTTTGACCACTTTTGCACTAAGTAAATTACTCCCATGAAGATTGCAGGTTTTGCCAACTCAGGGAATTTTGAACCAACCCAAAAGATGAGATCAATGTAGATCAATTACCTCAACTTTTGAACTTTGTGAGTATAGACTAGTACAGTGGGATTAAAATCATCCATGCACACCCAAACCCTGGTACAATGGGATTAAAATCATCAGTGCATGCCCAAACTGTCCTTGAGAGAGTTCCTCAGCTACATCCTTAGAGCCCAAAATGAGCCCGCATATTGTGATGTTTCTTATTTGTGGAACAGATGTCAATAGAGTGCACTGTAACTTGGTATGCCAAGTTACAGTTACTGGAACTAGGACTGGCTCACGCCATTTTGTCTGTCTATGGGAAATACACACTTAACGATTTGAGCAGGTCAGATATTTGAAAAATTGCTTCAAAAATTGGCACCCACCTTATTGTGCTTGCTAATTTAAGACTCGGTTGAAACAAAATTAAGGATGGAATGCATTTTAGTGTCCAAAAAGGCCAAATTATTGTCAAAGTTCTGCTAAATTCTGCGCCCTTACTAAGGGTATAGAATTCGAATCCGGAATAAAAATATCTGATCTTTGCGATCAAAAACACAAAAGTACAAACTTTAAACATACTATTGGCAAAATACATTATTGTCATTTCAACAATAAAGAATAGAAAATTTGATGTCAACTTGTCAAAATATTGAAGAAATGTGCTCCCCAAACAGATGGAAAGTAGGCAAAGTAATTCCCATTCAAACGCAAAGTAAGAAAGTAAGAAACATAATAAAACCAAAAGGCATAAAATAACCGAGAAAAACATAAGTAATTGCAAGTACAGCAAAAGAAGTCCCATCCCACATCAATTTCGCCCAAATTAATGACACTTAACAAAATCCATAACCCATAACTATAAGCCCACCGGCAAAGCCCATTCCCTAAAATAAAGTTGTTATTTTATAAAGTTATCATCGAGGAATATTTTATATTCATGCACGGTATATGCACTTTTCAATCTTTGAAGTAGCCAAACCTCCTCCGAAAAAAAAAGAGAAAAACGGATACATTTCTTTAAAAGGGCATATCTTCAAAAGTTATGAGCCGATTGAAATAATTGTTTCGGTTTATTAAAGCTAACAGGTAAAGGCTTCTTTACATACCAACATATACTTGATCAACTTTTCTGAAATAGGAGAAAAAGAGGGCGCAATGAGGGGCCTCTTTTTTTTGGGACACCCTGTACATGGATCGAATCCATGGGTTCGTACAGTCTGAGGGCCGATGACACACAATCGATGGGTGTATCCAGGATAGCATCTCCGCAACACTGCAGAAAGACCTAGTTACTCTGGAGAAGTGGCAAGATGACTGGTTAATGTCCTTCAATCCCAATAAATGTGTCACCATGACAATAGGAGTGAGAAATCCACTGAAACGTGTCTACAGTTTCTGCGGCCAACAGTCGGACACAGTTGAATCTCATCCATACCTGGGGTGTCTATTCTTCCAGAAAATCTAAATTATTCCCTCACGCTACCATGGTGTGGCCATATACTTCCCCCAGATTCTTCCCCAAAATGAATCCCACAGAAATGGATCCAAAAAGGACTATATGCTGGTTGCCATCTACATGTGCCATACTTTTGCTTAATATTGTTTCTTGTTCCCTCCCTTCCCTGACTGAATGTATATTTGTCAGACCCGGAACTTAAACTTTTCTTATACAACTGTTACCTACATGTAATTGTGAGACCTAATTGTGATATTCTGTATTCCATATACAGTCTAGATGCTGAACTATTGTATCTAAGGGCAAACTGTTCAAAGGGAAGACAGACTTGGACTAGTTTTCAAGGCTCTTTATTATAAGGGGTGTAAGAGTTCAGCTTTTCTGGTTTGATTGTCAGCTTTTTTGTATACCTGCTCTGTAGGCTCTTTTTTCAACTTTTCAGCTTTTTTTATGTAAGGTGACTCACACTCCTGATTTGTAAAGCTGATAAGTCTGCCTTAGAATTAAAATTTTGAAATTGAAATTGAAATTGAAAATTCTTCTGTAGATTGTAGCCTCATGGTACAGTTTGGACATTTGCCACTAAACTATTGCATTTAGGGAAGGATAATCAAGGATTTGGATCTGATTAGGTTGAATACAGTAGTCTTAATCCTACAAATAGTATAGTATAGTATATTTTATTCACACACAAATCGTGGCCCTCAGGCCAAATTACAAGTGGTTTACAATATTAAAAACAAAAACATTAAAAAATACAGTATCAATATCAACAAGGAAAAATACAGCAACTGCTGTTGATAGAAAATAAAACATTGCACTTATTCAAGAGATCATTCAACAACATTATAAATACACACCATTAAAAGGCTAAAATTGGCTCAATAATACTAGATTTAAAAAGTCACGAGTATGCAAAACAGTTCAGGGCATTTAGTTATTCAATAAATTGATAAAGTATGAATAGCGCTATTTTTGAAGCGATCGGTCCTTGCATAAAGTTGAGAGACTTGATTTGCATTGCGAAGGACCCTGCCATGACTCTCCAGTCTGGTAGGAGGGATGAGATATTTTGTTCGAATAGAAGCAGAAAGCCCTTCGGCCAACTTACGACAATGGCCCTACCTCCTATCAGCTAGAGAGTCTAGCTGGCACAGATTAAGAGCGTTATCATAACCATCATACAAATTGCCCAGAACTATTTTGCAAGCTCTTTTTTGCAGCTGCTCCAAAGTATGATCTTGAGTTGTGGTGAGTGAGGAATGCCAAACTACATCTGTGTATTCAAGTAATGGTCGAACATATCCTTTGTAAACTGAACATAATTCCTGGGTATTAAAACCAAACCTTTTTAAAATCCTAAGCATATACAACCGACGATTGGTTTTGGACACAATTTCAGCAATATTTCTATCCCATTTGAGGTTGTCCTGCATCCAAATACCCAAAATTTTTGCCTCAGAAACAAAGTTGAGAGGAATGTCATTGATTTTGATAACATTATTGGGTGGATTCCTCTTAAAGCAGACCTGCCGGGCTTGACATTTCAAAGGGTTAAGTTTCAGATTATTATTGGCAGACCATTCACTGAATTCATCCAAAACATCTTGAATTTGGCTGGATTTGGGATGGATACAGTTCTCAACAATTGTTAAATCATCAACATATTTCCAACATTTTGTTTTGGGCACACTACTTGATACAGCATCATTGATTATAATCTGAAAGCCTATTGGGCCTAGTTTTGTACCTTGTGGGAGACCTCCATTTACAATTTTGTAATCAGAAAGAACATGTTTATAACGAACACACTGTTGTCTGTTGCTGACAAAGTCAGACAACCATGGCACAATAGACTCACGGACCCCCATATGGATAAATTTCTCCATAAGCAGAGTATGGTCGATCAAGTCAAATGCTTTTGAGAAATCCGTGAGTACCACTGTGCCAATGTTGCTGGCCTTGTCAGCGCCTTGATGAAGAAAGTGAAGCATGCTAATTAAATAATGTGAGGTTGACACACCTTTGACATTACCAAACTGTTGGTGGTAAATTTTATGACTTACATCTTCTAAAACCCACTTGGATATAAAACCCTCCCCGAAAATAGGACACATTTTTATTAATAAACCTATGTTATTGTTTTTGATCATTTCAAAATAGAATGTGGAGTTTACTGAAGAAAATTGTGGGTTGGATGTGCAAGAGGTTCTTTTGCAAAATGTAAGTATGGTAAAAAGAATAATTTGGTAATTCATGGAATTGGATAAAAAGTTAGACACATGTACAGTGGCTGGGGAAGCATTCATATTTAGGGGGGTCAGAGACGAGCATATTTTGTTCCGGGTTTCAATTTTGGCAACCCCCCCCCCCGGCAGGTTTTTAAAAATCACTACTACTGAAAGAAGTAACAATACAGCAATGAATTGTAGCACAACACAATTAATATCAGTGCTCTGATGCGTTTATTCAAAAGAGAGCTTGTAGAACAATCATGGGAGGAGAAAACAACACATATCATGCTCTGCTTTGTGGTAAACTGGACTCTCTGTCTGATAGGAGGAGCGTCATAGGTTTGCTGAAGGGTTGCCTAAAAATGAGCGGACTATAAAGTTGTTAATCCCTCCTACGAGACTTGAGTCATGATCGCAATTTGCACAACTCCCACAATTTCTCTCAATTCCCTGTGACGACCAAGAGCTTTCAACTGAGCCGTATACCATATTTTGTTGAACTGTTATGTTTTAAACCAGTAATATCCTCTTGCGATTGAGTACTTGTGCAATAGTATTTTGGTATTCAATTTTGTGCTTTTCTTAATGTAGTACTTTTTTAGGTCATCCGAAGGAAAATACCTTAGAGCGTCTGATGGAAAAGGCATTATGGCATATCACAAGTTGTGTGTGCCAGGGATCCATCAACAATTATGTAAGGCTTTGGGTTAAAATTTGGATTCATGAACAGTTCAAATCCTATTGCAACGAAATGTGGATCATACCTGCACTATGGGAACCCTCATCGATTTTTGGTGTTCAAGGTCATATATTGAGGTCAAAGGTCATTTGAGGCTGAAAATGCAAAATCTGGTCTCACATAAACAGTTCAATTCCAATTGCAACCAAACTTGAACCAAAGCTGCATTATGTAATGGTGGTGTTCAAGGTCACATACTGAGGTAAAGGTCATTTGGGATCAACTTGTAAAATTGGCTGAAATTAAAAACTAACTACGGTACCCATATCTTCGGATGACCTATCTGGGACAGCCGTCCCTATTTTCAATGATATGTATGTGCAATTTGTAATTGTATATGTAATTGGACTGATTAGCCATGATATGTGAATAATTAATTCGAATAATAATATACATTCTTAAAATTGAAATCTGCATATCGCAGTGCTATGATACATTTTGTAGCACATTGAATATCAGTGCATGTGTTTTGTAGCATAGCATGTTGAATTGATATCTGAATATCAGTGCTGTGAATGATACTTTTTGAAAACTCAATCATAAAATTAAATATACTTGTTTTTTCAGACTGTCCTATCTCCCATAGCCAAAACATATCCACCATCAATTGCTTATCAAAAGATGTTTCTCAAAACTTTATTAAAAAAGGTAAGTGAATAATAGAGCAAATCATGCAAGTTGGCCGGTCTAAATGAGATATTAAAGTTGTGATAACCTGCATCAATCAAGGGACATTTTGAGTTACCATATTTGTTCCATTAAGGGGGTACTACACCCCTGGCCAATTTTGTGCCTATTTTTGCATTTTTCTCGAAAATTATAGTGCATTGGTGACAAATAAGATATGTATATTATAGGGGCATGGACTACAACTACTACACTGAAAGTTCAGCAACTCAAGGCAAGAAGTTATTGATTTATTGATCAAATATTGGTTTTCCCTCATTTTTGACTGTAACACCACAACTGTTGTCTGTGCTGAAATAAAATTTCCAGTGCAGTAGTTGTAGTCCTTGCCCCTATAATATACATATATTACTTGTCACCAATGCGCTATAATTTTTGAGAAAAATGCACAAATAGGCACAAAATTGGCCAGGGGTGTAGTACCCCCTTAACTGGCCAGGGCGCTTATTTTTTTATTTGCATGGGCAATATCACAGTTTGCATGTTGTCAAGTCACTGGGTGGGCGCTTACAGGGGCATGGGTGTGTAATAGAATGAATTCATACGATATTCAAAACAAACAAAAGGTGTTTTTTAAAGTTTAATATTTTTAATAAAATCAGGTTTTCCATAAGTACATGTGCTCAAAATAAACATTTGAAGTTCAAATTCAGCTCAACAAGTCAATTTTACAGATGCCTCCAAAATGCTGCTTCCCTTACATTTTCAGGACACCACATTATTGGGTGCTGGAATAGGATCAAAGTTCATATTATTTACTCATTTGTGGCAAGCCATCTTTGGATTGTTGATTGACCAGCAGGTCCAACTTCTTGGGTTGGCATAGTAGTTTTTCTTTAAGTGAAGAAAAAGCATGGATAGTAATTGCACAATTATATAAGAAGTGGGAAGTGATTTTATTGTTTAGTCTTACTTACCATAATCTGTGCTATAGCTATACATACTAATTAACCTGTTTGTGTTCCTTTATTTTTGTTGTGATATTAATACTTGCATTTTGTACATGTTTGGTTTGATTAACATGACTAGTTAGATGCATTGAGCATAGAGAGTTGTGATGTATTATATGAGGAATACACCAAGCTGATGACTGTGCCTGATAGTGCAGATGAGAATTGTTATAGGACTTACACACTGGTAAGCTACATTATATTGAGTGACAAGATGGATTGATGCATGGGAGAAGAATTGGGTTTACATTACAACTTTGAACATAGAAATGTGCAAACCTTTGCAAAAGTTGTTTTCAATTTCATGTCAATAAAGTCATGTCAAGTCTTGGTCCTAGACTGCATATGGCCATGTGTTTTTCCTCTATGAAAATGCACACTTTTTGATACAAATATAATTATTTGTTTTAAACTAAACCCATTAAGTACAAGAAAAGTATACATTTCCTGACAGGAAATTAAACAAGGAATCCAAAAATGATATTAGTTTCCCAGTAGGAAATTGGTTAGGGAGGTAGTGGAAGTTGAATAGCAACATTTTCCATAAATAATGTTCAATCTTCAGTGGAATATATTTTTTACATATTATACCCTATGCTAAAAAGAACATCATATTTGAGTTCCTTGGCTCACCCTATTGGTGTACCCAGTTTAAAACTTCATAACCTGAACAAGGTTCAACATATTAAAGGCCAATGGTCCAATTTCATCACATGCTATTCCACCTTGATTGAATGAACCTAACTTAACATGTTTGAATGCTTCAACTTTGTCAATACTGCTACCCAGAAGGGTTACATTTTGGGTTTGGGTTTAGGTGAAAACGTTTAAGATAACATTAAGATATATAAAGGTCATGAAAGTGAAAACGTTGTGTATGAAAATACACTACAAAAACATTTTTAAATGTTGTCAAATGTTATTGTAAAATATTTCTGCAAACATTTTGAAAAAATATTTTGCAAAATATCTTGTTAATGATTATGATTACAAGTTTTAAAATAATGTTTTTTGAATGTTATGAAAACATTTTATACCCTTTATACCCTAACCTTTTGCAAATAATGTGAAAAATACCTTATGACAATTTTAATGACTTATCCTTCACTAAATAAATAATTTTATTTTTTACACCTTTGCTGGGATCACTAAATAGGCCTTTAATCCATATTAGCAGGCTAGAATAATATTATGGTACAAAAGAAGATGCCAACCAAATCATCCAAGAAAGCCTCATCAAATGATGCAAAATCTACACTTTGATAGAGGAAAACTGGTGATGATGCTATTGAACATAATTATATACCATTCTCCTTTAACATTTTTAAATTCATTTTTTATTCTATTTATTTTTCAGCCAAATAATGAACAAGTGACTTTGAAAGAATCAACTAAGCTGATATCTCATGGTACAACTGGGCTACAAACATGGCCTGCTGCACTCTGTTTAGCTGAATGGGCAATGCAAAATAAACATCTACTTGATGCAAAGTAAGTTGATATTATTTGTGACCTGCTACCACAAAATGAGTATAAAGTCGCAAGTTGGTAGTTTTGAAATAACCTGGCATTGATGTCCTTTGTTTCTTACACACCAGTTAAAACCAGTAGTATGTTTGTATGTCCTTTGTGAATGGGGGCACAATGGGCCATTCTCAATAGACATACAATGTTGTACAGGTGCACAGCAAACAAAGAACATCAACTTATTCAGCCAGGATGTCTCAAAACTACCAACTAGTGACTACGTTCATTTCATCGTCAGCAGGTCACATTTGTGGTCGTCAAAACTTAACTGTAGCCTTTTTGATTTTGCATGAGTTGGGTGCATGAGGTTTACCATCAGATGTGCTAAGGGAACAAACAGGAAGGAAGATGAAGCCCTATAAATGTAACTAGCTTCGTAACAGTCAAGATATTATTAATGTTGTTTAATATGCAAAATGTGATCAACATTTTCCCCTTGCTTAGAAAACCAATTTTGTTCATAATTTGTTGATTTTTTCTGCAATTAGATTTTTAATTGATATTGAATAAAGATAGTATTTTCCTTTTACCAAAAAAAATCTGAATCTCTCTTGCCCTTGCTCTCTGTTTCTTGTTCTGTCTATATCTCTTGCTCTCTCCCTCGTTCTATCTCTCCCCTCCCCCTATCTCTCTCTCCTGCTCTTCCGCTTGTTCTTTCTGTCTCCCTCTTATTCTCCCCTCATTGTCTGTCTGCCTGGTTCTGTCTCCCCCTCTCTCTCTATGATTCTTACCAGGGAATAAATAAAGATTGGGAAGGGACAGTCAAGGAGAAATATAATAAAACTATGGACGCCGCCATTACCTGCCATCGTGTAGGCCTGGAACACTACCGCGATTTCTACCGGCTGCATCGCGTCCGTGCTCCGCTTTCAAGTAATAAAATTACCCGTAAAAATCACGGCTTGCTGCAACCAAGGTTAGACTTTTTCAAGCCTGTATTTTTTTCAAATGTTGAACAGCTGTTTTTAATACTTTTAATAATATTTTTAGCGCATCCATAAACTTAATTTATTAAATACATCAAATCCATGAACAATCCCACTATCCAGACAAAGATTTATACAAGAAAAATACTGTTTCAATCACAAAAATTAACCTTTATTTCGCGCCTACACGTAAGACTTGGCAATAGTCTATTCAGATATCGTTGTCAAGCTCGAGGTGATTGACCCCGATGATTGACAGTCGGGAACGCATACTGTTACGCGTAGTCATGGTGCTGGCGCGTTCGGGGGTGCTGACGACCGTCGACTCGACGGTCGCCAGCACCCACTTTTCCCAAGATGGCGGCCTCCATGCGTGTACCGGGGGCCCTGTTCTTACTCTCTTATTTTCTTTTGCATTGCAGAAAAATAGTGGAATTAGGTTGTGGACTTGGACTGACAGGGCTCATCATTTGCAAAACATGTACACCTACCCAGTATGTATTTACTGACTATCACCAGCAAGTGTTGAGAACTCTGCAAGAAAACCTAGTAATCAACAGAATACAAGGACATCATATACAGGATGTTTCACTTGTAGACAAAATCAACTCATCAGGGCAGATACAAGGTTGTGGAATTCAGCAGACATGTCTTCATAAAGAAACGGGAATAGAAAGAGTTGATGAAATACAAGCTAGTGATGAAGTTCTTAGCTGTAACAAACATTTAGGTGCCAATACTAGATTCAATGAGAATCCCTGTAAATATTGCAGAATTCAAAAGTCTTGTTTACACAGGAAAACTGAAAATGATGTTGCACAGTATAAAGATCATTCCTCAAACTCAAACCAGCATGTATGTGTTATTGAACAGTGTGGGAGAACTCTCTGCAAAGCAAATTGTAAATCAGAAGAAGAACTTTACCAACAATTTACATGTAAAGAAAATGCAACAAATGGTATCACCCAAGGAGTATCTCGTCACATTGCCATGGCAACCTTAGACTGGGAAAATGTAGATGATGGTGATCTTCAAAATATACAAGCTGACATCATCCTTGCTGCAGGTGAGAGAAAGTGTAAAAATTCTAAATGATTTATAATGGTTTATAATGTGCTTTGCAAGATTTGTCCAAGGTAAGAGCAAACCAAAAGATTGCTGAAGCCCTATAATACAATTAGTTTCATTAAAACTGGCTGGTCAAAATATCAGTAATGGATTTTTTTTAACATACAAGAAATATAATCAACGTTTTTAAGTTCCTTCCTTCTCCCCAACGAAATTACTTTTGGTTTGTTCCCTAATGCCCTTATCATACTATCACAGCCAATGACAGAAAAAATACTGGTGATCAAACATGAGTACGGCAGTAGCGATGGTACATGGTTATACATGTAGTCCATTAGGCTTCCATGAGGCATGCGCCAGTTGGCTCAGCATTAAATTGTGTGCATTGACTCAAACAACTGGCATGTTATAGGCAAGACCGGAGGCGGTGCATCTGTACACGCGCAAAGTAACTGTGACAAAGGTACTGATGTAAATATGGACCATAATATAATGATGTTGGTAGAAATTTGCCTTGAAGTCCACCAGCAGCAATTTGATACTACATAATGTAGGCCATGCTAGGGACTTGTGATTGTTATCACTATAGCGATGGCTGACAGATGTAGCTCACGGTGAAAAACAGCATGAAAACTTGCAAGACTTGGTATAAGAGATATTGGGATGAGCACTAGGGTCATCATTCAGACTAGGATTGGGTATATGGCAAACCATATTCTAATAGCTTTGGCATGTGTTTTAAGTTACAACTTTAAAAAAGTAGGACTAAACAAAAGGCTTTTTACATTGTGCCAGAAAGATTGAAATGATTGTATTTGACCTATGACCTACTAGAAATTTCAATTGAATGAACACGGCCTGACAGTGTGGCGATTTTTCGCATACACTGCGCGATGCATGACTGTGCATGCATAATAAGAAAGGGAATCACAGAAATTACACCTGGGAACCAAGGGAGAACAGTGCCAGTGCATTGAGGTTAAATAAGAAATAAAAAAAAAAATTTCGTTTGTTCCAGATGTTGTTTATGACATAAGCATAGTACCATCATTAGTGAGTGTGCTACATAGATTCTTATCATCACACTGTGAGCAGAAACAGAGAAGCCAACCATTAGCATTCATTGCATCCACCATCCGTAATGAGGAAACCTACCAGGGCTTCATTGAGACATTGGGTAAGTACCCTACAAGTGTTTATGCAAGGGTTTGGTAACATATTATGGCTTCATTAAGATGTTGGGTAGGTTCAGTGTTGCCAAAAACTTTCAGTGCAATGTGCAATGAATTGGTTGCTGCAAGAACTCTCAAGTAGCCCAAAACTTATTGATGCTCTTGAAGCACCCAATTTCCAAAATTGGAGTGTATTTTGCTTGAAATTATCTCTTAATTCAGATTTTAAAAAAGACACCCAATTTTAATGACAAAATGTTTGTTTCTAGACTGAAAGCCTTTCTATTGACTTGACTTCTGCTTGAAATACAGAAATAATGGTCACAGCATTAATTCTTAAAAACTGTCACGCTGCAATGAGCCAATTAAAAACAAATTGTGTTGGAGCACTGTGAAGAACTGACACAAATATCAGGTAGATGCTTTATTTCAAACACACAAAGCAAGAGTATGTCAAAAAACTTAATTTGTAATCTGTGTTTGATTTTCATTTCTTTATCATTCAGACAAGCATGGTATACAGAGGAGAGAACTTGAATCACCAACCATTCCAGTGTTCTACTACGATGCAAGCTGTCCTATCAAGTTACTGCAGCTCTCTTTGTAAGCCTTTCTTGTGTGTGGGGGTGTGTGTGTGCAGGAAGGGGTATATTTGTCAGTGCCTCCGAATTAAGGACATTTATATGATATTTTAAACGTAACCATGGATACACAGCAAGTCAAGGACGTCCACAGTTCCCTGTTGAGTGCAAGATATTGCAACCGTGGACCACTCAGCAATGGGGGACCATCCTCGGTTTCTGCAGGTCTGCAAACGACCGCAAATGCATGTTTAATGTATTTGCGAAATACGTCCTCTATCATTATATATATTAAGATAAAATGTCCGCAGTAGCTGGGTTAAATTCCATAACCACAAAAATACACAAAACAAAATGGCGGAAAACATCCTCGGTATGTCGGTTGAGTACGGATTTGGACGTCCATGTTTGCACAGCGTCCCTGTTTGGAGGTGATTACACGTAGGGGTGGGTGTGTTCTATGTACCCATGCTCATTGGACAATATCATAGAGGTTGACAGTGTGCTGACATAGTTGTGTATTATATTTCCACAAAAATGTGTGTGAAAGAAATTATACTATAACAAAATGGGTGGAACATATCACCTGAATGCAATATTAAATGGATTTACACCACCTGCAACTTGCAACAGAAACATGTATGGGTGTGTATCAGTACAGACAAGTTGTTATTTATGCGTGCAATATCAAATACCCTCGATATCATTACATAGAAGCCTTCATGGCAACTTGATTAACTGAAAGAAGCCATTTAATTAGAGGACCAAATTCAATGAAATTAATTAAAGCTGGATATAAAAACATATATGTGAAGGATGCTGAATGATTTATCACAACTGATTTTTATTCAGGTGCGCTGTCGGATATCACATTACTGGTGCAGCCGGTCAATGTATGAAAACTACAGTACTGGTGCAGCCAGTCACTGTGTGAAATGGTCAAGCTTTCGTCAGATGTGGCTCTGACTTCATCAGGACGGCGCACCTGAATAAAAATCAGTTGTTATGGAATCCTGTAGTGAAAGCCTATCTACTTACTTGAACAATTTATATTGCAGTTCATTTGTCCTTCATTTGAGTTTAATATATTATTGCAATATGGGATTATTAGCTGGTCAGAATTTTAAATGAATGAACCATTTTAGACATGCACATAATTAGCATCTTCTGTATCCAGCATGCATCCAGCATCCAGCATCCTCATAGTTGACTGGCAGGCATGCAGCATTCATCATGCTGTGTTCACTCATTTGAAATTCTAACTACTGTATTGCGCTTTACAAAGTCATTTTGAGTGAGCGCATATATTTTACCTGGTTTACCTAATTTTTTCGCAAGGGTCATTTATTAGAGACAAATTTACCTACATTATGATAGGATCCCGAGACGTTTTAGCTTTTCTGATGCAAGTTTACACAGGACTTCAAATCCTCAAGCTATTTCACTGTATCAACATCTATCAGTCACTTCAACATTAATGGTACCCTTCAGCAAATTGAAAATACCCTGGGTGGGCGCTTATTGGGGTATGGGCACTAATCGGTATATGTAATGCAAGATGAAATAACTGTGCAATCTAGGTTCAAAAACAGGTTCTGAGCATTATAGGGCAAAGAAGTTTTCCTAATTCCACTTTGGGCTGAGCATTTTTAAAATAACCACATAATCACCTAAATTACATCAGAATTTTTAGGATGTCTATCATTCGCAAAACAAAAGTTTTTAGACCAACTTGCGGCCCACTGCTTGAATAACTCATTCCACACATGTATTCTGTAAAGGAAAACCAGAAATAATCACAATAAACAGACTTACTTGTTTCAATTTCATTTCTTTATTGTTGTCATAATCACAAGAAGTCGATAGAATTCATTGGTTGAATGCAAAAAGGTCATAAGTGTGTTGCTCTTTGCTTGACTGACTCAATTTGTGCAAACTCTTGAGTTGGAAAACTATTGCTGGCTAAAATGTCAAAATCTTCTCAAATATTTAAAAAAAATATAGCCAACAATGTGTTTTCCTCTCTTGTACATTTAAAAAAACCATGATGACTTCTTATTTAATGTTTAAAAGCAAACTGTTGAAAGTCAAGGGAATCCCAGTAATATAATGATTGAATGTAGGTTCATATGTGCTGATGATAAACAAATTCTCAAAGTTTAAAGTGACTTTGAAGAAGAGGGCAAGTCCAACACAACATAGGACATTGTGTTGGACTTGGATTTGCCCTCTTGTTGACCATTGGTGACTGTTGGTCAAATGAGGGCGTTGTATAAGGATGGCAATTCAAGTCTCTGAACGTGATTCTAGGCAATTTTGTTCTTGATTTGGATGGCCTCCCTCACTTTTAAAATAAGGGTACTTTCTATCAACAGACAGGCCATCCAAATCAAGAAAAAAATTGTATGAATTAGAAGATGTGATGCAATTATTTCATGGTAAATAATGATTATAAGCATACCATACACTTCCTCTATTTCTTTAATGATTAGTTTTTGTTGTCGATAATGGGGGGAAATTGCTTTGTCAACAATATTGTCGACAACAGCCTTGTCGATATGAAGAGAAAAAATTAACAAAAAACATCCAATTTAAATTTCATATAAGGGAGCAACACAATGATATATTTGCCTAATAATAAAAGCACTTAAGACCTTCTTGCATTCAACTTAGTCACTACGTACGTACAACACTAACATGTCTCGCGTCTTAAGAGAATAGTACAGTTACTGTAACACTAAATTTAATACAAGTCAAGTTAAAGCCACATTCAGCCGTTTTGTCAAAGAAGCATTGTCTTTTAATCGATAATTCTTAATGTACAGTCAGCATAAATATTATTGCCAAGGTAAAAAGTCTTTGGCAAGGAGACAGAAATGAGTTACTTCAACAAAAAGAGGTTTGTCTCAGACAAAAGCACACATCGACTCTGAAAATTGAATTTTATTTATCAGTAAAAAATCTGAACAAATTTGGGCATAAAAAAGTGTGCCAAAAACGCAATAAAAAAGAATTTGAGCAAATCGCATATCCTCATTTAGTAACAAAAATTACATACCGCTTTGCTGTTTTTCCATTTTTGTCTTAGACAAACCCTTTTTTGTTTTTTGCCTTAAACATTTTCTCTTTAAGCTTGAGAATGATGGTTGTCATTCACTGCTTGAGAATGATGGTTGTCATTCACTGCTTGAGAATGATGGTTGTCATTCACTGCTTGAGAATGATGGTTGTCATTCACTGCTTGAGAATGATGGTTGTCATTCACTGCTTGAGAATGATGGTTGTCATTAACTGCTTTGGATTTTCAGTTGATGTCTTTCACAGGGTGTTTAAAGCATGCAGATTGTGTATCTCAAATAGCTGCTTAGAATTAAATTTTCTTAAAATTGAATAATCAAAAAGTGCCTGATTTTCTTTCATTTGCTTTTTTGAATCTTTTCCCAGTTATAATATATAGCGTGATATGTTAATTTGGTTGGTAATACCAGTGGATGTAAACCATCATTCTGAGGAAATCATAATCCATAATCACTCACTTATGATATTAGAAGCTACAATCTAACAATCGCATGCTTTATGCAGTAGATGTCAGAAATATCAGTTTTAGACTTTGGTTTAGAAGTAAATATATGCGTGTCCTTGATCAATCCCACAAGATTGAACTTCACTTAAGTTTCTAAACATTTCCGTTCAAGGTAAAAAATCGGTACTATTGGCCTGACTAATCCAGCTTTTGTGTTTTTGGTGTTATTTTTAAGAAGTGTTTTTAGTTGTAATAAAAAAGAAATGCTGACCGACAGATCTACTTGGCAAGTCCATCTGCCCGTAGAAAAGGAGTTTTTTTGCCTTTGATAAAATTCAATTGGTCATAGACCCTGAATGAAAGCTTACATTTTGGAAACCTTTTCAGCTATCATGTGAAGTACTTAACTGCTGATGGTGTGGAATTGTGAGCATTACAAACTTGTACAAAACTGATATATCTGACATCCATTTGACCTAGAAAAGCTCTACTCTGGATAGATAATTTTACGTCATTACATTATATACACTGGCCTGAGTGAATTAGACCTACTCACTGTCAAGTTGACCAAAATCACTAATGTTGATGCATAACTTTGACAAATTCAAAGTTTGTCACAATTTCTTTGTTAACAGTCAGTCATTGTAGTTCAATGTTGAAGGTAAAGGGGGATGATCAGTTAGCTTGTTATAGAAAGGTCTTGGACTCAAGGTAATGTACAACTTGTATCAAAATGATTGATATCAATAGCCCACACCTATGTGTGTCTCCACTGGACGGGTGCAGGATCGATGAAAGCAGGAGCACTGTCACCCAAACCACCCATGTGGTACATGGCCCGCGTAACCGAGGGGGGGGGGGTCCCCCCCACCTTTTAGCAAAGAGAAGAAGAACCCAATTTCAACAAAAGTGTGCACCAAATTGCACAAATCCCATTTAAAAAATCAAACATTTTCCAGCTTCTAAGGGGGGCACTTCCCCCCTCAGTCACCCACTTACGCACACACGTTGGGGCTTATGTGACAATTGTTGCCCCTCCCCCTTTTCAAAAACCTTCCGCAGGCCCTATGGTAGGGGTTAGGGTTAGTGTCATCTACATATTCTGGCCAGTTGAACCAATTAGTGGTAGTGTCCATCCTTGCAATATAATATTGAACTGGTTGAAAACTCTGTGGAAAAAGGCATATTTTCACAACTGATTTGGCAAATTCTTGTTTTCAAACATGAAAAGTTGCAGATCCAATTGGTTATGTTTGTGTAATCATGATATTTAGCATTCAACCATGATTACACAATTTTATTACCTGATTTGTAAGTATTATTTCTAATGTATATTGACTAGGGCACATGTATTGTAAAGGAGGGTTGAAATTACTGGAGCTTTTTCAAGGTATTTTACACTCCATAATTTGCAATTGAATTAGACCTATTTAAAAGTGTCTATTCCTGCTTCTACCTTCTGTTGACAGATATTGTTTGGCAAATTTGAAGAGAAAAAATATCTGAAAAAGGATGACATTATAATAGACACTAAATAAATATAATGTAGAAACAATGGCCATAAATGTAATGTCCATTTTATAAACTACATGAAACTATGAAATACATAACAAAGCATAAATTGTAGGAGAAAAAAGTATATTCATATTTACATTCTAGAAATACTTTATGTACATGATTCTTCAATAATCAGCCTTTACAGATAAAAATATTTGGACTGACGAGCAGATATAGTGCTGCTATTTGCAAAAATGAGTGCATGTGTACATAAATTTGGCATTACAAAATGTTAACATTCAAATACTGTGCTGTAAAAAAATCAATCAAACAAGTTGTTACAAATAGTTTGTGTTTGTTTCATGGTGCATATTATGCATTACCAATGATTAGAGCGTTTGGTTTTCATAGATTTCCTATATACGGTATTTTAAACATGTATTTCCGTAGGTGTACAATTATGTGTACCTGTGGGACATTAATATTTGATCCATCCCCTTTGCATATGCCAATCTGAAATTTCAAACCTTTAATGGTTTATATGATGCTACACAGCAAGCAGGGAATTTTGCATAATTTATATATTAATATTTTTTGTACCATACTGCTTTTGTTTGCCTATTTAGTTTGTAAAATAGAAATGGTTCCCCTAAAATAGGCACCCTGAACTGTTTGAACCCATTACTCCTCTCTACTCCTCCAGCTCCTCTGGTTTGCCAAAAATATTGTGATCCTCCCAAACTTAACCCCAGGTACACAGAATTATTACACCAGTGCTGTACGGTGCTAAAACTGATAGAGGAGCCAATGGCTCCTAGCTTTATAAATTTAGGCGCCCAAATTTTGCTCCCAAGTAAAAAAACTGAGGCGCCAACTCCAACTTTTCTCGAAGTCATTCTGCCACTTATGTTTATATAACGTTCAATTTTAAGGGGGTTTCCCTGTCACAGCCACATGTTGAATGAATCATAGCTGCTGTACTCAATCTACATACTCCATACACAGCATGTACAGTGTAGGCCTATAGATATGTTTTCCAGAAAGTCCCCATTGAGATGTCATGCTATTCATAGCCGTACATTTGTACTATTGAACACTACATTATTTACACGTTTTGCATTTGCTGGCGAATAAAAGCTTCAACAGTTGGTCGCCATTGGCGCCAAGGATTGAAGGCTTAGTCGCATCAGAAAAAATCTAGTCGCCAATGCGCCTAAATTGGTCGCACCGTACAGCACTGTATTATACCATCACTTTTTTCTTTTGTTCTTAACAATAATTTGTGTATCTAGAAGCCGGTAGCTAATGTTAGTTTTGCTTCAAGTCTAGCTTTCAGACGCAGACCAATAAAATATACTTGCAGATATGCATAATTATTATTATTTACAATGATAAGATACATTAAAAAAAACCAAAAATAAATACACACAACCAAACTGTGATCATGTTTGACAAAGTAAAAGTATTGCACATTTAAATGTGAAGAGTATATGAAGAGAAGGGCCTGTTTGTGTACGACAGACAGATATGTGAAATGCTCTTACAACATCACTCTACTTGGAACCCCCTGATTATGCCAATATAGCCATGGAAAGAGCAATTAGCATTGATCAAGATTAAATCATTTTTTTCCATCTGAACTGAAATGTGGC
Organism: Amphiura filiformis; assembly: GCF_039555335.1. NCBI lineage: Eukaryota > Metazoa > Echinodermata > Ophiuroidea > Amphilepidida > Amphiuridae > Amphiura > Amphiura filiformis. The sequence continues at coordinate 41,454,407 of NC_092638.1, read as the reverse complement.
TCACTTCAAAACTTTTGTACTGTATGACAATTATTTTTTGTTTGTTATTTATTTTAGAACTCCTATTGTTATGTTGCAGACTTGAACGCATCAAACATCTCCATTGTGAAAAAATTTAATTTGATGAGGCAAATTACCAAAAACTTGAAGTGAATATACAAAGTGTACCATATAATGTATATACAATTAATTCATACAACTTCAATGTTTATATACGGGTGGGCTATTATAATCTTGATATTTCTGATTCTTAGTGCTCCAGCTCAATTAAAGCACAATGATCTCCTGAGCATTTTTTTTTATTGAAATTGACCAAAAACATTATTCTGGGCCTTATTCTATTGATATTGGTGTTGCTCAATATGGTATTGGTGTCAAAGTTGCATAAGATTTGGAGCAATCACATTCTTGGAATAAGCCATTTTAAGTCAAAATTTGGGGACAGAGGCACTTTGCTCTAGCACCTACACACTGCATAGTGTAGTATCTATGAAGATAATCATAGGTGGCACCTGCTCAAGATATTTAAACTTTTTACATGACACGGTTTGACTTTGACACCCATGTGAACATTTCATGGAACGCTGTCATTAAAATATTCAGGGGTCAATGTACTTTCATACCTTGAACACATTTCAATAAAAGGCTTCCTAAAATTACAAAAAGGTGCCACAGTCATATGAAAAAAGAGTTAGATGCAAAAATTTTGTTTCCAGCAGTGACTACCTTCATAGTTAAAATTTTCAATTGGAAATTCAAAGTCCCTCGTGCTCTAATTTTGATATAAAAAGGCCGTTTCCAAGAATGTGAATACTACAAATATTTCGCAACTTTTTCTTTGACACCAATGACGTAAAACAACAAAACATAACAATATCAATAGAATATTTTTAATGCAAAATGACAATTTTCAGACTCACCCGCAGATTCAAAGTTAATCCTGATCATGAAAGCTTGACAGTTGTATCCTATTCACGCAATGCATACCTTAAAACTTGAGTTTAAAGCCCATAAAACCTTGTGTTTATCATATCAAACAATGTACAATTCATATTATTAGTACAATTAAGAACACTATTTTGTTCATTGCATATTACAAAAATAAAATATTCTCTTCCATCTTGCTACCAGAAACACAAATAATACATCAGTCAATAAATTGCATTAGTAAACTAGGCAGACATGTGCCTTAAGCAGACAATTAACAAAATAAGATATTGGAGACTGTAGATCCATATCACTGTGTACTTGTAAGATGCAGATCTGCAATGTAGACTTGTGTAACATGTTCTACACAATGCAATTTTCAGTCATTACGACATTTGAAAACAGCAGAAGCGCATAAGTGCGTGTCACGCAGCACATAAGAAATACAATAAAAGACATGATGGAATAGTGTTGCTTGTATGCACTCATCACACCATGTAGTTCCGTAGTACATTACATTGTACGTAACAAAGGCCAAATTTGCATCTGTAAAGTACACATGCCAGTGTTATACCCATGCAGGGCACGTACCCCTGCTGTGCCTATTTGTTGTGCTTAGTCTCCTCTGCAGCTGGTTTGATTTGGCTCTCTCCACACAAACTATCTGCCAATTTTAACTCAATATGTGATTGGATAACACTCCATGTGACTAGGTCACAACCTGTTTCAAATTGTGCTTGGGGGTGCTTTCAGCCAACCAAAAAGACTCATGATGTAATCATTGTCAGATGGTTTGTGTGTAGAGTGGAATCAAAATGGCAGCAGAGAAGACTAGTATGTTGTGCTGAGTCATTATACCAAAATTTATGCTATTAGGTAAAGGCACCTACCTCTTGTAAGAGACATGGCCAATACCTCAATATCGGTGCTCTGCGTTAGGCAGGTATCGTGATCCGAGGGAACGGAGCAAGTTCTACCATGAAACACAAACTACACCAAAAACATTGTGGAATATTGCAATGTATATATCATCAGATCCTACATGCTACTGAATCAATAGTTAAATGTCTTACACTAGCTTCAAAATATGCACTTTACTTTGGTCCATCACTTACTGCTCAGTTATATTTCATTTAGAAAAATACATAAACTTTTAATAAAGATCTGTTTTGAAATCGAGCAGTATTTTTTGTTCATCTATGTTCAACTTTGTACGGTTTAGAGAATTAATTTTACCACACACACATTTGTACTTTGCCTTTAAAAAAAAAAAAAAAAATATTTGTAACATAATCAAGAAAATGAATCACATGCCATATTGAATTTCCATTTATCATTTAGCAATCTGCGCAGAAATTACAGCAAAACAATAAGACAAGTTGAAATCAAGGTGATTCATTTTACATGATTATGTTAACCCCCTGAGCACCACCTGCCGATCTAACATTGCCTCTGATTGGTCAATTACATGATATCTTCATTTTAATCACCAATCAGAATGGAGTTTTTCAAATAATTCACCCCAATTTTTTTGTGTGGTGAAATTATTCTAACAATATTGCTGATTGGTCCAATTGATAATGAAAACTCCTTTTTGACCAATAGGAAGGTAGTTCTCATGGGGTTAAACCTGCTGGTAAGTAAACACTAACTCTAAGTGCCATCATAACAGCTTCCCTAAAATTGCACATTAAAAACAAGACAGTAGTTGTCAATTTTGGATGTCAGTACACATGGATGGATGTCAACTACCAGCACCACTTGTCTCATTTTCCCATGGTGTGATGCAGCTTTTCTTGGCTTGCAGGTCTTTTGTGGTAATGAAGATGGTGTCATTGGGTGATGACCCATTAGAGATCAATGAGTCATTCGTTAATGACCGGAACCTGCAATAGAAACAGGCAAGTCATAATATGTCATTATTATGCATCAAAATAAAAAATAATGGCTATTCCTTGGTCCACCTCAAGGTCGGTAGTGATGTACGTACATATTTCGCTGGTCGCAGTATTGAATTGCATGCATAAAGTTAATTGTGCAGAGTATGCGCATTCAAGTGTGGTTTGTTGGCACACACAGCACATCTGCAAAAGAGCACTTTTACTTGACTTATTTTTGACCTATTGATCTAATCGAGGACTTCACAAACCGTGGACCCACTTGAAGTTTTACAATGCAACCAATGCCTGACCCTATATAAGGCAAACAAAACATGGTTATATATGCATGTTTAAGTTGCTTGCAAAAGCTTGGTAGACAAAAGGGACTGAGGATGTACACAGTCAATGTGTGTGTCCACAGTTATGAGAGTGTATATCCAGGTGTGTGTCCTCGTATGATGGCATTTACAAATGCTTCTACTCACCTTGAAGATTCTGGTTGTTTGCTGCCATTTGTTAGGTATATTGCATTGGGGTGATCAGCTTGGATCATGTCTCCATTTTCATCGGGTAAATACCTGAAATATGTGAACATTATTACTGAACTTTTGATTTAAGATTCACAATAGTGAAGTAAAAACAAAATTAACAATACAAGTAAAATGTTAATACAGACCCTTTACAGTATGGCAGTAGGCATTCAACAACTGCAACTAGGGGGGCTCTCAAGGATTTTCTGGGAACCTTTGCCAGACCAGGGGCTTCTGGAGGTAACCCCTATATATATATAAACATACAAGCAATGTGGTGCAGGTTTCATGAGGGTCAGAGTAACTTTTATTTATGACCCCTGTACAACTTGAAAATTGACCTTCGACCCTTTTTGGCGCATAACTTTGCAACCACTTTTCGTGCACACACAAAATATATACTTTTGTGATCATTGCAGCCAGACGGATGGTTTGATATGCTAGTGAGGGAGGTCGGAGCATGTTTAGTTTTTTACTCTTGTGTAGCCCTGTGGGGTCATTTTGTTCTATTTTTTATCAAAAATTCCTAAAAAATAAGATACTTTGGGCATGGAATTAGAAAATTTGATACCCCTTTGGAGACTACAAGAGGTGAATTTGATATCCCTGGAGAGACTAGAAGAAACTTTGGGAATATGATATCCCTAGCTAGAGAGTCACTTTTTGGATTTGATACCCCTAGTGGGAGTCTCAAGATTAGTGCTAGTCTCGCTTTTTGAGCATGGGTACTGCGACCAGAATCCAAGTACCTCCCCCAGATGTGTTAAGGTTACCAGAATCCAAGTACCCCCCCCCCTGATGTGTTAAGGTGTGATCCACCAAAAGCTCCACTTTTTGTGTGCAGGGTTATAAATGCTAAAATGTTCTCAAGATGATTCACATTTGTAAGACAATTTCCAATATTGTAGTGTCTGCAATAGATGCCCATGCCCCCTATAAACACCCCCATAATTTTTTTGAATGAAAAAGTGACCAAAATGCAGAAATTTCCATCATAGTAAGTAAGCTTAAAACTGGCAATTGCTCAACAAACTGTCTGAATTTAGGCTTATTCCACTGTGTTTTAATTTGAATCATTCAACTCAAATATTGCAAGTGTTCGAAATCAGGCAGACCCTTTGGCCAAAGTCCATGAAAAACACTGCAGGCCTGCTAACTAGAGCTTATGAAATTTTGTCACAAAGTTAGAGACTCGATGCTGATTTCAACATCAATCCAATGCATTACCTGTTGTTGATTTTCGAGTCTTACAAAATGTCACAATATATGGACTATAGTGTAACATAACAATCGTGCAATAATTGAGTTTGGGCCTGTAAAAATTGATGAAGGCCCCTAGATTTCAAACCTAGCAGTACTATCAGAACTATCAGATCAAAACACAAAATTTCATTTGAAAATCATTTGTGAATGCAATTACCCCCTTAAGCCCTCCTTGGATTACAGCAGCTAGAAAACTTACATTTTTTGTAGTTCTAATTCATGGAGATTACTAGCACTTAGTGAGTGTAGAAGCTTGCCCTCTTCTTTCTGGTCATCTGTCAGGTCAGTTGTACTACCATGCCTCTGTAGTGCTCTGGGTGAATGTGGCATCACCTTAGCACCTCGCATGAAATTCCTTCCAAAAGGAAAGAACCGTGGACTGGTAAAAAAAAAGAGTTAATGTTAACTTAAACTTCATTTTCATTGCTGTTCTGAGGTAAAAACATTGGTATCTAAATGTTTATATTCATATGTCAGTATTGATGAAATAAAAAGTCACTAAAAACACTCGTTTAGATTCTTTATTGTCTTTATCAATGCAGCCACTCTAAACTTAAGAAATAGATACACCTGTTTGGAAATTTACAATCCATAAGAATTAAATATACAAAATTATATTCTGAATAGAATAATTCTGCTCCAACAAACCCCCCCCCCATGATTGCCTAACAAGAGTAACCGAAATGGTAACCTGAGCTTTATTTCTTTTATTTGAAAGTCTGATCTTCTTGCATCCCATGCTGTACCATTTTACACCTGTCCTACTGCAATATATAGGCCTATGCCTTGCATTTCATAATCTTGCTTTGTTTACTTACTATGCTAATGTTACAATTGTTTTAAAGAAGTAAATGTTATCCAAACGATTACATTTCAAGCTATTTCAGCACATTATTTAGCCATTTTTATTTGGTACATTGTAACAAAAAGACACTCTTTCCAAAAAAATGGTTATGCTTTTTTCTTAATTTTGAGACTCCATTCCAGATTTTTTTTTTGATATTGATGTGTGACATAGTTAGGGTTACATTTGCAAAGGCCTTTGGGAATCAGCACCAAAATAGTATAATATCCCATGGCGGATTTTTAATTCAGTTGTACCTAATAATGTGGAGTCAATCTTCTATACAGTTTGCAGGGTAAATGTTTTGACATCAAGGTACTATAGAGATTAGAGAAGGAGAGTCCACACTCTGCATGTTTGTGCATCACTCATGGAAAGGAAAATAGCAATCAACCACTCACTTTCTTTTGTTAGCATACGTCATTGCTGTGTCTAGTAACATTTTGTAACTGTCAGAGATTAAGAAGCGTCTGTAGCTATCCTTTTTCATCAGTAAGAAGATATGAAGCTGTGCCGCCTCAAAGGCAAATCGGTTTGGTTTGCGTAAAGCTTGCTGTGTGATCTCAACTGTCTTACAATCAATGTTGATTTCACATGGCGCATCTGGTGCAAGAAACTCTCTGTGTGTAGGATTTGAAAGAAACTATTATAATCGCAGACTGAATTAAGATATGTGATGTCCCATATCAAAACCAGATACTTTTGGGCAGGATCGTAAATGGAGAAATAGCCAGTGATTTTTTTCACAAATTGGGTTTGTTGCAAATTTGTGATGTTATTAATGTTTGAAATATTGTTTCATAGTTTCAGATCTGAATATAACTGCATGGCATCTTGTATTTTTTGAGACATTTTTCAAGGAAATTCCTACTCTCAACATTGTCAATAATATTTGTTAAGGCCGATATCTCAATTTCCAATTTTATAATACCATATAACTTACGAACTCAATATCTTCGCTTAGGAATGTCCGATTTCATTGGAGAAAACGGCGTTGTGGAGCAAAGTATCTCTATATTTAAGATATGTAAAAACCTCAAAATTGATAACCTGCCCAAAGTGTCTGGTTTTCTTGAGAGAGATTTCTTGGTGGTAAATCTTTTGTGTTAAGCTTTGTGTTTGTTAATACGATACTTGTTCAGACTGGCGCTAACACTAAGTTACCTTAGTGTTGGCGTAACACAAACTCTTTTAACAGGTTTAAAAGCCTGTCTGAACAAGGCTTAAGCCTATATGGGGTAAATCAAGTACCTTTATACTCTCAGCATGCTCAAAGGCAAATCAGCTTTTGTTTGAGTGAAGCTTCCTGTGTTAATTATCTCAATGGTCTTGTAATCAAATTGTATCTTTTGGATAAAATTGGGTCATCTGAGTTCATTAGTAACAATCATTAAACTTCATTTAGTTTTTTACAAGTTTTACACTTTTTCTTATTTTTAGAGTGTATGAGTAACAAAATATCTTACCCATAAATTTCATGAACTTTTTCAGGCACTACGGATCTTGACACATACTTCAGTTGTTCACATGCCTTCCAAAATCGTATATTTTCCTGACTATATTCTTTCTTCAAGAATTGTTCAAACTGGTAAATTCCAGTTGGATCCGATAAAAGGTCACGAAAGCTAATTGCCCACTTTCGTATTCTTCTTTCTGACGGTGTGTCAAGTCTGAAGAGAAAAAAAGCAAAGAAACTGACATGTCTACTGTTGATAACATTAATTGCTATCTACTACTGATAGCATTTATTGCTATCTACTGCTGATAGCATTTATTGCTGTCTACTGCTGATAACATTAATTGCTATCTACTACTGATAGCATTTATTGCTGTCTACTGCTGATAGCATTTATTGCTGTCTACTGCTGATAACATTTAACATTTATTGCTATCTACTGCTGATAGCATTTATTGCTGTCCACTGCTGATAACATTAATTGCTATCTACTACTGATAGCATTTATTGCTGTCTACTGCTGATAGCATTTATTGCTGTCTACTGCTGATAACATTAATTGCTATCTACTACTGATAGCATTTATTGCTGTCTACTGCTGATAGCATTTATTGCTGTCTACTGCTGATAACATTTATTGCTATCTACTGCTGATAGCATTTATTGCTATCTACTGCTGATATTATTCATTACTGTCTACTGCTGATAGCATTTATTACTGTCTACTGCTGATAGCATTTATTGCTGTCTACTGCTGATAACATTTATTGCTATCTACTGCTGATATTATTCATTACTGTCTACTGCTGATAGCATTTATTGCTATCTACTGCTGATAACATTTATTGCTATCTACTGCTGATATCATTTATTGCTATCTACTGCTGATAGCATTTATTGCTATCTACTGCTGATAGCATTTATTGCTATCTACTGCTGATAGCATTCATTGGTGTCTACCCCTGATCGCATTGATTGTTGTCTACTGCTGCTAGCCTTTATTGCTATCTATTCTTGATATTATTCATTGCTTTCTACTGCTGATAGCATTTATTGCTTTCTACTGCTGATAGCATTTATTGCTTTCTACTGATGATAGCATTTATTGCTGTCTACTGCTGCTAGAAAACAGCAGTATTGACAAAGTTGAAACCCCATTTAAATACCGTATTCATTCTAACAAACACCCAGGATGCTTAACAAAGTCATTTTGGGTGGGCGCTTATTTTTTACCTGGTTTTCCTAATTTTTTCGTAAGGGATGTTTATTAGCGACAAATTTACGTATGTTAAAGGGCATTTCGTGATCCACAGCCTCATCCCCCACTTTTCCCAAAAAAGTTGAGATTTTTACACCACTGGATACCTCTGGCTACATAATGTTTATGTACCAAATATTTCTTGCAGATTAATTCGTTTAGCAAAAATATCGCCAAATTCGTTCTGGTGCACCAGGACGAAATTACAACACATTGTCTATGGAGCAGTGTAATACACATAATCATGCATAACTCGCTAACGCATAAAATCGGAATCAACTGAAATTTTGGAAATAAGCTTTTTCGTGGATATCTACTGAAAATGTCATAAAAAAGATGCTAGGATCACGAAATCCTCCTTTAAGATGTTCTAGTAGCTTTTCTGATGCAGAAAATGTATTGCAAGTTTACTCAGGACTTGTAGTCCTCCAGCTATTTCACTGTATCAACGTCTGTCACTTCAACATTAATGGTACCCTTTAGCAAATTGAAGATACCCTGGGTGGGTGCTTATTGGAGCATGGGTGCTTATGGGAATGAATATGGTACATGTAGCTAAAAAAACTGTCAGTATATAAATTACAGATTCATGTAAATGCCTTATTTTGTCTTAAATAAACAGCTTTCGGTTAATAGCAGGCTATGTTAGCACATATATGATAATGACAAAGGTACCAAAATCCGTATTTTGATGATTTTTTTATGCTCATCCGGATGAGCACATCAGTGAATGGGCCTTTAACTGGTTTAAATGAACAAAAATAAATGTCTCCTTGATCACATCATTAAAAATATTAATAACTTACAATATAGTATTTAGTGTCCACATGGTGGTATCATCTGAGATCCATGGATTACTAGGCTGTGGGGGGTTTAGGAATGGGTCATGTTCAGCATACTTCTCACACCGTTTGGTTAATCTGTAGTGGAAATGTACAAAATATTTAATTTACAAAAAATAAACAAATTTACTATTATAAAAGGACACATTTTTACATGATTATTTGTTTGCACTTTGCCAATTTCAAATTGTTTCACTTGTTTTAAATTCTAGATTATTATCGCAATAAACGGCTGTGTGGAATACTTGATTGCACTGGGATGTGTGGCTACGATTCTGAAAACATACCCCCAAAATATATGACGAGAATAAGACCTAACCCAAAAAATATATCAAATTTGATGAAAATAAGATCCAAAAATATACAAGTTTTTGATAATTTTGGTTCAAAATTACAGTAAATTTGCCAAAGTCTGGAAATGTTTTCTCAGATTATGCCCCAAACCAATCAAGAATATGCACTTTTTCCAGATTTTTGGAAAAAATACCCCATCTCTAAATTTTTGTCCAAAAATCACGTTTTTGTTTTTGACCAAAATCACATTTTTGACCTAAAATCATGTTTTTGACCAAAAATCATGTTTTCATGTTTTTGACCAAAAATGTTTTTGTCCAAAAATCATGTTTTTGACCAAAAATCATGTTTTTGTCCAAAAATCATGTTTTTGACCAAGAAAAGATTCTGAAAACATGAGTTTTAAAATATTGGACTTGACTACGTCTCGTCCAATATTTTAAAACTCATAGCTCGACCAATAAATTTGTGTATTGTGTTGAATCCACCTTTGCAATCTTACTTACCCTTCAATTACTTTGGAGGTTTTTATCATCCCAGATTGTAACCTGTTATTCAGTAAATCAATCTAAAGAGAATGTGACAACATAACAGATTATTAAATTACATCATGATCATAATGCTCATACTGCTGCTACTCATTTTGATGGTGATGATGATGATAGCAAATTGTGTGGAAAAATTGCAAAATGCATGGAATTCCACTGACAAAAATAGCCAATTGCTTGAGGAATTTTTGCAGGGAATCATTGCGCGGAAAATGGCTAATTTTGCCTGAGATTTGCACCGAGTTTTGACAACATCACAGATTTGAAGATGTTGTGCAAGGTTTACATCAAGGTTGTCAGACCATTTGTCATGAGTAAAATGGCAGACCAAAAGTAGAAACCCATATATTTTGCTATAATTTGGCATAACATTTGTGGATGGTGGGGAAAAGTCATTGTGTGGACCAAATCTTTTTGCGTGGAGGACAAATTGCAAGTAGCGTTGCGGACTTTAGTACCATGAAAATGAAATAAGAAACACCCAAAAATTCTAATCTGAACCAGTAACCCGTAATTTAATCACCAAAATATCCATCTGCTTACACTAGCTTGCATGCTTGCATGCTATCAATGAAAGAATTGAAAAATTAACATTTTTACAAATTGCTTAAAAGTGAAATCTAAACCAATGAAATTGTCATTAGGTATTTTTGCATGAAAAATGTGGTAAAAATTAAGATGGCAGTGTTGATACAAATGAAATGTAATCTCTCCCATCATTCACCCAAATGTGTTGACCTGTATTTATAGGTGATTTTTGGTCTTATCATTTAGCACACCCATTCTCTTCATAAAATGCAAAAATCTGATTTTTTTAATCATATTTTAGATTTTCTGATTTAGAAAATCACGGATAATGCCTTTTACCCTAATGCCAACTGTAGCATAACCCTACAGTTTTTTTTTTATAGATGTGTGTACACTTAATGAAGAATCTTGCTGAGTACTAGTATTAGACTCACCTCTTTTTTCAACTCTTCTGCTGTAGGTTTCTTGGGTGGGGAGCCTTTGTAGGTTCTTCTGATATCCATTTCTAATGAGTTTGGTGTTCCAGGCTGAATATTAAAATAAAATTAATCAAAAAACATCGAAGTAAGGCAACAAAATAATTCTGCCCCCCCCCCTTTTTTCATGTGATTTCATAACATAACACCATCTCATTAGGCTGCATTCATGTCTTCACACTCCACTCACATTACAACTGCCCTAGCGATGATTGTCTTTTTAAAGACTATTCTGGTTATTTATTTATTTATTTTTGTTGCTGTTGCAAATGACCCATAAAATCCTTTAAAATCACCCAATACACAAAATGTTTTGAGATTTGTCAGGAAATTTTGTGAATTTTGAGCCAAATTTCTCAAAAGATACAAAACAATACAAAATCTTTGGTGGCACATCGCTACCCAAAACAGACTAGTACCCTGCTGTAGGCCTGTGTGTAGTTACGCTCACATATATTGTACTTTTCCAGTATTGGTCTGCCTTTGACTGTCAAACAACAATTCTTTGGCTTTATGTCTGTTTGTTTTTTCTTCTGTTTTAGATCTTTAATTTAACATTTCCTTTTGAACTCACTGGAGGTCTGTGTGTTCTCCAGAAGGCCCGCTCCTGGCTGTCTAAAACTATTCTGTCGGCTTTCTTTCTGTGTTTTGCTAATCTGTAAAAAGAGAAATTTAGAGATTGTTATTGATACAAAAATGTTACCGACACATTTGGTCAAATATTTATTGTAAACAGATCTATTTAAAACTTGCCCTACAAGCAACATTACAGGATAGGGTGAACACAACTACAGGAATCCCCAGCAGGTTACGTTGCCCCGGGCAGCGATTCCGTGAGCATATAGCACTTAGGGTGATTGCGTCATCGCAGACCCTGGGATTCACGCATGCGCAGTGGTTTTCATCGTGGTATTTTGTGGTACTTATGGGTGTTAGGGTTAATATTCCCAAGACCTATATTTTTAGGGTAAGTTATGTTATAATGCTTTTGGTTTGCTTTGTGTTTAATTCCAAAATAGCTTTTCTCTCTCTTTTTCTCTTTACCCCTCTCCTTTTTTTTGGGGGGGGGGGGTGACTCCCTATGGGAAAGTACTCCACTTGGCATCCTTATTAATAATATGCATTTCAGTGTATTTACACTTCTTTCTGCTGTTGGCTTGTGTAAAGTTTTCCTCTGCTGGGACTGTCAGCATCAATGGATTCTGCAATTCATTGAATTAATTATCTACACTTTACATCAGTGTAAGTAAAAAAGAAAACACTTAAAATGAGGTCAAATTATCCAGTGCTGCAGTAATTTATTCAAGGTATAATTGAATTTGTTAATGACAGTCTCAGTATCCCAAGGAAGGTAAAATGAAGATTTCACATACAACATTTGATATATCCCCAAGGTGCACTAGCTAGTCGGTAAAAAGAAAATGTGCTACTCTCCCAAATTTTAGGATTGATAGTCAATCCAAAAATCTCTTGCCAATTGCAGTTAGGGACAAATTGGGATCAGAATATTCAGTCTAATTATTTGAATTTTCAATCAATCAAAAGGTGTGATTTTTAATCTTTTAGCAACTGAAGTTAGGAACAAACCATTTCCAATTTAATATTTAGTTGAAATGATGGATTTTCATTGCTTCTCAATCTTTTGCCAACTGAAGTTTGTGACAAAATCCTTGCCAATTGAAAAAAAGATTGAAAATATTCACTCTATAATAGTTCAAAATCTTGTTGCAACCGTATGCAATGCATGCCATTTGGCAATGCAGTTATGGAGTAAAATAAATAAATAAATGTAGATATTTATATAGCGCTTTATGCCGTAAACAGCCTCAAAGCGCTTTACATTTATTCGCCGTCATTAGAATATGTCGGAACCACGTTTGCAGCCTACAAGTGGCGAGGGTCCATCAGTACAACGACTGTGACTACCCCTGACAGCTTCCCATTGCACCTGGGTGGGGTGAGGCAAGCGAGGCAAAGCGCCTTGCCCAAGGGCGCAACACGGTGGTGGGATGGGGAATCGAACCCACGCACGTCGAGCAAGCTCTCAGATTATGAGTCCAAGGCCGTGACCACTGAGCCACCGTGCCCTCGAGTAACATGGTGAAAACAAAAAGAGTAATAAGAGTCAATACAAATTTTTTGTCACAAACCACCCAGCCATCAGACATAAATTCATCAAAGTATCCTGTGATCCTGCACTATCTTTGTGTCACTTGGTCCTGCTGAGCCTCAAACCCACAATTCTGTAGTGAAAAGGCAAGCGTACTAGTGCATAGACCAAAAGAGGATTTTCCTGTCTGCTCTATGACACTATCAACTTTATACTTTGCTGACAAAGCTCCCGCTCCTCGTAAAGCACATCCACGTGTCTTAAGTCTTCTTCTTCCTATACGTGCATACCTCAAATTGAGTATTGTCGCACGGGCTTAACGTGCACAGTTTCTTTTTTTTACCTGTGCACGATCCTTGAACCTAGGATTGATTGCAGATATCAAAACCGAGAATGATCCCCCTTCTCTTTCGATTAGCTCTGACACTTAACGTGCACAGGGTTTGACTCTTCCTGTACACGGGACCAACGGCTTTACGTGACTTCCGAATCACGGACGAAGCACATACACTACCTATATCTGCACGTGCTAAGCAGTGTATGACGCGAGAAGAAATTCTTCAATTAAATTCTGAAATTAAATAACTGAACCTAATTGAAGGATTCCTGACCATATAGGAACTTTTTTTTTTTTTTTTTAATTTTCACCTAAGGCAAGCTCAAGGCTCGAACCCTCGTCGATCGTATCTCCCGGCCGGCAGCGCAACGCCTTAACCACTCGGCCATCTCGTCTTGGTTGTCTTTGATACAAGGTATATCCGCGGTCAGAAATTTTTTTGTCTCGCCGAAGGTGTTCGCAAACTGTGACGTCACTTGAGTATCGCGAGCATAGATATTGTTGGGATATATCTTGGATCATCATATTAAGTATCAGCATGCCAGTATAGAGTTACACTGGATAAACAGTGCTTCATTCAGGTACATTGTAGGAGGTGTTATTCCTACCTTAATTGTTCTTGTGCTTGAAGTATTACAAAATCCCATTTATGAGTTAACATCCTTTGTAATTTGTTGAATGCACCCTGGAACAAAACAAAACAATTATCATAAATACCATTAGATGAAGTAGATGTTGGATTTTGCAGCTTTAGTTAATTGCAGTATGAAGAAGTCCGATACCTATTCTACCTAAGGCAACAAAATGAAACCCTGTTTTACGGGCCCGACTGGCCCAGATTTTGTGTTTTAGGCAGATGTATAGATATTAAAAATACTTCACAATAACCACCTGCAAATGCCTTTAAAAGGCCAGGTTTGAGGTGATTCTGACTTCAAAATCGTATTTATTTGCCGGCGGTCACTATAAACTGGCCATATATGGACACCATTTTTTGAAGATGCACTAACTATGAGTACAACTAAATACTATCAGACAGTGATTGATGACAATAACAATGTAAAAAATAAGCGCCCACCCAAAATGACTTTGTTAAGCGTCCTGGGCGCTTATTGGAATGAATACAGTATACGATTACCAGAAAGAAGGAAAGAAAGAAAGCAAGCAATAGCCCTACTACAGGGCCTTTTTTTACACACTATATACTCCCAAGACATCATCCTGAGAAATGAAAAACCCAGTGACAGCTCACAACCCAGTGACTGCTCACAACCCAGTGACAGCTCACAACCCAGTGACAGCTCACAACCCAGTGACAGCTCACAACCCAGTGACTGCTCACAACCTAGTGACAGCTCACAACCCAGTGACAGCTCACAACCCAGTGACAGCTCACAACCCAGTGACAGCTCACAACCCAGTGACAGCTCACAACCCAGTGACAGCTCACAACCCAGTGACAGCTCACAACCCAGTGACAGCTCACAACCCAGTGACAGCTCACAACCCAGTGACAGCTCACAACCCAGTGACTGCTCACAACCTAGTGACAGCTCACAACCCAGTGACTGCTCACCGCTTTTTCTCGGGTGAGCGGTCACTGGGTTTAGCAGTTCTCATGATTTTGCATGGTGTCTTGGAGTTTGTTATTTTAGTTTGTTTAAAAAAAGGGCCCTGTGGTAGGGCTAGCAAGCAAGCAAAAAAGAAAGAATGCAGTACATCAGTATGGAGAATGCCCAGCACCCGAAGATGGCCGTGCAAAAGTACGATTTTGTATGAATTTTTAGATTTAGTGAATCACAAATTAAGTGCCTTTATTTAGCCACAATAAATTTTGTATAGATGTGCCTTACCATTTCGTACTCCTCTAATCCTTGGTATTGCTTATTGCGTAGTGAACGTTTGGCTAGGTAAATGGCTGTGAACAGAAATTATGACAAAAATATATAATGTGAGAAACTAGTATTTTTTGGCTAGTGGTAATTAAATAACATAGATAGACTTAAAGGCCCATTCAGTGATTTGCTCATCCGGACGATCGTAAAAATCATCAAAATTCAGATTTTGGTACCTTTGTAATTGGCATAGATGTGCTAACATAGCCTGCTAGTGGTTCGGTCGAGAGCCGTGTATTTTAGACAAAATAAAGCATTTGCATGATTCTGGACTTTTGATACTGACAGTACAAAAAGTCCGACTCGAGATCGAAAGAAGCTCACTCTCCACGCCAACACGCTATGTATTGTTTCTACTACTTATTACATCAGTAGCTACTATTTTAAACAAAATACACAATTTTAACTGTTTTTCATATTTGAATTGACCGTTAGTTTGCCTCGGTGACCTTTAATTGCTTATTTTGTTTTCTACTACAAAAATTAAGCGTCTGTTTTAAATCAATTTAGACTCTACTTCCCCGTGTTAGAAACACTGGACTAGGAAGTTTTTCCAGTCGATTGGTGGCGACTGTACGAAAATCTCGATTTTCTCGAGTCGATCTGAGTTGAAGTAGAAAACCTTTCTAAAACTTCTGTTTTTTGACTAATTTGTCGATGTATTCAGGGGAAAAGTGGTTTAATGAAATTCTGTAGACTTATTCTTTATTTCTAAGCAACTCTGACAAATTTCCATTTTTTTTTTTTTTTCTGTGAAATCACTGAAAGGGCCTTTAAACAAGTGGTAGATTCAGCATTTGAGAGAGAGCAGCCAGGAAAGGAGGGGGGGGGGCTACTTAAGATTGAGCTAGCTTGACTGCTATTAACTATTTATAGTCTAACTGGACTACTAACTTAGACTAAATGGTTTTAGTAAAACTATTTAGTCTAATAATCATTTGGTCTAATAACCATTTGGTCTGATAACCATTTGGTCTAATACCCATTTGGTCCACAAACCATTTGGTCTCCTAACAGATTAGTCTACTAACCAATTTGTCTAATAGCACATGGCTGTATAGGCGCAATAACAATAGTATACACACATACTGTGAGCTCATAGTCCGGGTCACTGTGGTCTTAAAGGAAGACTCTTCTGAGTCTGGGTGTCATGTCTAAACCCCCAGATGTGCAAATGACAAAAACAGGAAAACCTATTTTGTTGAAATGGTAGATAAATCCTAGCCCCTATTATCACACCTGTGCCACCACCGGTGAAACATGATGATTCAACCTAAATGTTGGCTATACATTTAGGCCTATTAATAAGATAGAAAAGAAGGTCAAATAGCCCAGCAAAATATCACTTTCACTTTTATTATACCTGGTACTTCTTCTTCAATATTTGGATACATTATAAACAATAATTACACTGAGAATTTGTGGAAATAATGCATTAGATTTGATACAAAGTATGTTTATTTGTTTTATACATTATACATGCTTGTCTCATTACATGTTTTTAATCGCTTAAGAAAAGCTCAAGAAACCTCAAGTTTGGTAGTTATGGCATTGATTTTTAGAGGTTGCACTGTAAGCTTGCCCACAAACCGCCCTTGTACGTGTGGTTGTACGGTCTGCAGGATTAACATTATGTGCGCAATTTGAAACTGCGACCAGTGAAATACACATCTACGTTACTACCAAACTTGAGTTGAACCAATGTATAGCACTCTTCTAAATCTAATTGTTTTCATAATACTGTTGTATTTTCCTCTAATTGTGCATTCTTTGACATATTGTAAGAAACACTCTGTGATAATAATAGGAATCTAAACATCCTTGTTTAATTGAAAAACAATCTTGATTACCCACTGCATGTGTGCGTGCCAGAGCCAGGTATTTATTTATACAATAATTAAATGCCCTGAGTTAGAGTGCGTAATTATGTTTGGGTAATAAGTACTGTGACTCAATAGTTTATTATTATTCTATAGCGGAATTGGTAAGCTTCAATTATTTTTGTGAACATTTTGCTATCAACATGAATTAGTGTAAAAGAGCTGTAAATAAATGCGGCAGGCATTGAAACTCAATATCAGTATGGGTATTCTACGTTGCATGGGATTTAGTAAATTATTTTGTACCACATTTTGAAAGTATACGCAAAAAGATGGTACTTGAAATGCGTGGAAGTTAGAAAAATGCAAAGGGGCACTAATTAGGTTAAATACAATGATAGTAATATGACTTAATATTATGGCATGCGTCAAATTTTGTATTTGTAATTTAAATGTATGGTGTATATTCATACGTAACGGTAAGCGTAAATAGAAAGCAAAATTATACTTCTAGGCTACTCAAATTTGCTACACTCACCGGAGCGCTTTCACCGCTAGTAACAATATTAAACAACAAATCTTCAGAGCAATAACACTTGCTGAAGAGGTCGGTTGACCCGGTGAAAGCACTCCAAATTTGAGTAGCGTAGAAGTATAATTTTGCTTTTAATGTAATTTTCATTGCATGAACATTTTCTTTTTTGAGATCTAATTTTCTACCAAAACTTGCTTTGCCTAATTATCAGAAACTTCTAGATCTCAGTTGAACAGTTGAAATTATGATGAAACATGTAGGGGCTATACATTATTTAAAACATGTTATAAAATCACCCTTATTATTTATTCATGCAATGACATTTATAAAAGCACTAACATTTGATTTGCAGCATAATGTCAATGCTATCAAGATCAAGTATAGAACTGTATCAATGTATACAATGTATCATTTAATGTCATATGTCACAATATCATACAGTTCATACTTATGAAATGATTTTCACCTCAAATGGTCCTTTAAAAACTTTTAAGTATTAAAATCTATCATCTATTAAAATAGATGATATGTCATTATATATCACAGTGGGGTTAATTCTACTGGAATGCACCAATATTGTTTTATAACATATTACACATCTCAACGTCTTTGTCCAATTTTTTTTGATCATGTACTAAACCAATGACAACATCAAAATTTAGGCAAAAATGGTCTCCCCTCCACTGTATTATGGCACAGAAGTTACCCTGTCCCAACAGTAGCAGTGTTTGCCAAAAAAAGAAAGTCTGTCTCAGCCACCCACGCACATTGCTATGTGGACTCCAATTTATCGCATGGCGCTACACGTTGGCCATAAAAAAAAAAATTTCATTATTTCCCACCACTGTGGCTCGCTAACTCGCCCTACACTCACCCTTTTAATTAAGAGAATTTTTTTCATATCAAATACAGCTTGTCGCCGCCGTAATTGTAGTCTTCACACTGTCAATCGCAACAGGGTGACAAGCTTTTTTGAGAGCGAAGGCATGTTTTGAATTTTCAGTATCATATCATGATCCAAAGAAAGTGTCTTTCTTTTTTTGCAGTTTGGTTGTTCTTTTTTGTACACATTTGGCCATGATTGTAAGAGTTAGAATTCTTAAAAGGAGCAGTTTTACTCTGAATGCGGGGGAGGGGGTAATTTTATTATGCCATCTAGTTTTACTATGTTTCTGTTTTTGAATATTACAAAGTACATAAACAATGTGCCTTGACTGTAAAAAAAAATGCATATCGCATAGCTCACTTTAGAAAAAAGGCATAGCACTTAGCTTTTTTACCAAATGTGTCTGAGACATTTTTGGGGGGCCTAAACACAGCAGCATACTGTCAAAGCCATGCTAAATGTTCATACCCCACCCCTTAAGGGAAGGGGTATGAATGTTTGGACAGTATTTATTGTGGGACATTAGAGCACATCAGACATATCGAATTGCATTCTGAATACGAAGAATGGCCTTCTGATACCAAATAATTTTGATTTTTTGAAATTCGCAATGTTTTATGGCAAATCATTAAAAATTGATATTTTTGATATTTAACAGTACTCGAAGTAAACTTTATAAATCTGATGATTTCTACCTAAAGTGTATGTAGGTGGGATGAAAAGCCAAAACACAAAAAAATTAGGTCTTTTTGGGAAAAAATCCATATCTTCAATATGAAAGGTCAAAATTTTCAATTGATCGTCGGCTTTTCCTCCCAGCTACATACACTTTAAGACTATATCATTAAATTTATAAAATTTACTTGAGGACTGTTATATCTCCAAAATGTGAAAAATATCACATTTTAATAATTTGTCATAAAATTTGTATTATATCCTGAATTTCATAAAATGAAAATTATTTGATATCAGAAAGACATTCTTCGTATTCAGGTCCCACAAAAAATGCTGTTGAAACGCTCAAAACGCTCATTCCAGTTCCCTTAAAGGTTTATAATAAAAAAAATTGTCATATCAGTATAAAGAAAACAGGAGTTTTACAGTAATACACAAATAATAAAAAGAAATTAATATACATTAAGGGGTACTACACCCTGCCCAATTTTGTGCCTATTTTTGCATTTTCTCAAAAATTATAGTACCCCTTAAAGCATATCAAAATCATGAATGGCAATTTACCTAGTTAAAACATCCGCACATGCATTTTAACCACCTCTGCACCCCCACAGCCATGCATAAACCCACCATGCATCCCACAAGATCACCCCACTAACCTACTACACTGGCTCCCTGCCCATACCTCACACCCCACCACACACCCTCATACACCACTCACCCAATCTCCTTCCCTACCCATGCACCAGTGACCACATACTCAGTCTCCTTCTGGGAACACACATACATACTTTCTTAAATAAATTACATTAAGATCATATAAGACAACCATAATATATTGCACATTAAATGTTTATACAATTTGGGTAAATGTTAATAGCCTTATAAAATATTTAAAAAGCTAAAAACTATGAGTCTTTCGTATATGCCAGTAATGCCACACAATAATTTTCTTAGAGATAAATGTTCAGTTACATAGAATATACATATTACCCTGGCATGGATCACGGTGCTGTTTGAGTATGCAATAACTGAATGTGTTCTCTTGAAACACTAAACCCATATCAAGCATTTCTTAACAAATGATTCAATCACTAATTTATGGGAACTTAGAATGCACAGATCATGCTATAGCGATGTTGATTAAATTGCTTTAAAATTATAATTAATAATTAAAAACACTTCATGCTGTATGCTTATCATTTGCTCGAGGTCTTCTTTAATGTATCTGCATCTAAAAGAATCAAGTAGGTATGTTGGTAACATTAATTGCTATCAATAATAATTAAACTAAAATATATTACTATACTGCTGCTATTATTCATTGCTATATATTGCTGCTGAAAGTTATTCTTATCTGTACCTGACAGCAATCATTTCTAGACTACCGATATCATTCATTGCTATATATAGACTGGTTCTATTTTGGGAAAATCGTGTCCCAACCGGCAAGTTTGCGTAAAAGTTGGCAACCAGCTTATTTTTGTTAATTTGGATATGCTGAACTCTAATCTGTTGTCTGCCAAGTAGTATTTTGAGACCGAGACCCTCAAAAAGACCCTCAAATGACCCCATAGGATCGTATAGGGGCAAAAATGTATTTGATTCCAATAACACTTAAAAAAAACGTCAAATTATACGTCTGACCCATACCTGCCAACTACTCCGATTTTCGCGGAGTTACTCCGATTTCGAGTTTTAAACCCCGAATATCGGAGTACTCGATTTTCTGAAAAAAATTTAAAAAAATAAATAAAATTTTTTTTTTTTTTTTTTTTTTTAAATTTTTTTTAAATTTCTTTTCCAAAGTTTTCAGCGACTTTGGAGAACCACTGGACCTATTCTGAAGTGCTAGGATCATTCACAGTTAATTTGAAAACAATTGGAAAAAATTACAAAAAAATTACAGTTTGTTATCCTTAATATGCAAACCACTAACTAATGTTTACCTCTTCATCTAGCACATATTATAAAATGCATGGAAAACCAATGCATGTATAATATTGTGATAGATGAAGAGGTAAACATTAGTTAGTGGTTTCCATATTAAAGATAACAAACTGTAATTTTTTTGTAATGTTTTCCAATTTTTTTTTTCAAATCATCTGTGAATGATCCTAGCACTTCAGAATACGTCTAGTGTTTCTCCAAAGACAACAAAAACTTTGACATGTTAAATGTGGTTTTTTTTCTGAATTTTTAACTTTGTATTGTGCATCATATCAGTGTCCTATCAGTCACGTAGGCCCTGTTATAAAGCCAAAAAATCGCTTCAACGAATGATCGTTATGTACAAAAGTATAGGAAACTGCATTTTTAAAAGCACATTTTCTATGTGAAGGAAGCATATTTTTCAAACTTGTAAAAACAAGTCCCAGAATGTTTTTTCACATTTTTTCAAAGGTTGCAGTCATCAAATATGTGTTGAAATTGTTGCCAGATATGGAGTATAAATCCCTCCTCAAATGCAACCTTCAGAATAGGTCTAGAGGTTCTCAAGTTGCCAAAACCTTTGAAAAAATTAAGAAAAAATTGATTTTTTTTTTAATTTTCACCTTTGTATTGTGCATCATATCAATGTCCTATCAGTCATGTAGGCCTTGTTATAAAGCCAAAAAATCGCTTCAACAAATGATCGTTATGTACAAAAGTATAGGAAACTGCATTTTAAAAGCACATTTTCTGTGTGAAGGAAGCATATTTTTCAAACTTATAAAAACAGGTCCCAGAATGTTTTTTTCACATTTTTTCAATGGTTGTAGTCATCAAATATGTGTTGAAATTGTTGCTAGATATGGAGTATAAATCCCTCCTCAAAGTGTATAAAAGCCTAGGGCTTCATTTTCACCTTGTTGTTTTTCTATAAAATGTGTCTAATGTGAAGGGGCTTATAAGGGTTTTTACAGTGTAGAAACCCTCTAGCTTTAGGGGCTTCACTTCCCCCCACCGGCCTTTGCCCCTGGATCCCACCAAGGGCCCTTAAGCGGGCCCCTGGACCCCCCGCCGTCAGAGGCGATACTACTGGCGCTTCGCGCCCTACGTTCGCCATGTACTCTGTTTTCTAGGTTTTCAATGTTGGCAGGTATGCTGACCCCACAGATCCCACAAATGTAATATTTGTGCATGTACGACCTTTAGTTAAAGCCATATTATAACATTTCCATAAGAAATAGAATTGTATTTTTTTGGTATAAAATGTTAATTTCATGTCCTCTTTTAATTTGGGCCCAAACAGACGAGGCAATACAGAAAATCACTATTTAATACCAGCGCATATGTCGCCAATGCGAGCCACTCATTCAAACGCGAGTTGTGTCGGCTCTTTTGATATGTCACGACTGCCTGCCCACACGCCATGTACGTACTGTGTTGTGCACATAGTGTACGCGTTCGACTAATATTTCCATCGTAATAATAAAACGACGGTTCCTGCGGTTTATTCAACAAAACTACAGCACCTAAAGTCTTGATTTTTACAGGGAATGTTAGTTTACTAACATACATAAAAATCGTGCAAAAAACAGAATATTGAAAAATATTGAGTACTTATCAGCAAATGTTATAATATGGCTTTAAGAAGTTATGGGACACAAAAGATCTATTGTCGATTTGCTTGTTGTATAACGGTCAAAAGTCAAAATTGGTCCAATTTTTGTTGCTATCTACTGCGGATACATGTAGCATTTATTGCTATCTACTGCTGATAGCATTTATTGCTA
Organism: Amphiura filiformis; assembly: GCF_039555335.1. Taxonomy (NCBI): domain Eukaryota; kingdom Metazoa; phylum Echinodermata; class Ophiuroidea; order Amphilepidida; family Amphiuridae; genus Amphiura; species Amphiura filiformis. The sequence continues at coordinate 41,431,584 of NC_092638.1, read as the reverse complement.
TCTGCTGCTGATAGCATTTATTGCTATCTACTGCTGATAGCATTTATTGCTATCTACTGCTGATAGCATTTATTGCTATCTACTGCTGATAGCATTTATTGCTATCTATTCCTGATATTATTCATTGCTGTCTACTGCTGATAACATTTATTGATATCTATTGCTGATAGCATATATTGTTAGCTACTGCTGAATGCATTTTTGCTATCTATTGCTGATAGCATTCATTGCTATCTACTGCTGATAGCATTCATTGCTATCTATTCCTGATATTATCCATTGTTGTCTACTGCTGATAGCATTTATTGATATCTTTCTACTGCTGATAGCATTTATTGCTATATACTGCTTATAGCATATATCAGCAGTAGTATTATCTACTGCTGATACAAAAAAATGCTATTTACTGCTGATAGCATATATTGCTGCCTACTGGTGCTAGCATTTTTGCTATCTACTACTGATAGTAAATATTGTTACCTATTCCTGATATTATTCATTGCTTTCTACTGCTGATAGCATTTATTGCTATATTTCTACTGCTGGTAGCATTTTTTGCTATCTACTGCTGATAGTATTTTTTGCTATCTACTGCTGATAGCATTTTTTTGCTATCTACTGCTGATAGCACTTTTTGCTATCTATTGCTGATAGCATTTATTGCTGTCTACTGCTGATAGCATTCATTCCTATCCACTGCCGATAGTATATATTGTTACCTGATATTATTCATTGATTTCTACTGCTGATAGCAATTATTGCTATCTCTGTACTGCTGATATCATTTTTTGCTATCTACTGGTAGTAGCATTTATTGCGGTCTATTCCTGATATCATTTATTGCTGTCTACTGCTGATAGCATTTATTGCTGTCTACTGCTGATAACTTTAATTGCTATCTACTACTGATAGCATTTATTGCTGTCTACTGCTGATAGCATTTATTGCTATCTATTGCTGATAGCATTCTTTCGCTACCTATTCCTGATATTATTCATTACTGTTTACTGCTGATAGCATTTATTGCTGTCTACTGCTGATAACATTTATTGCTATCTACTACTGATAGCATTTATTGCTGTCTACTGCTGATAGCATTTATTGCTATCTATTGCTGATAGCATTCTTTCGCTACCTATTCCTGATACTATTCATTACTGTTTACTGCTGATAGCATTTATTGCTGTCTACTGCTGATAGCATTTATTGTTGTCTACTGCTGATAGCATTTATTGCTGTCTACTGCTGATAGCATTTATTGCTGTCTACTGCTGATAGCATTCATTGCTGTCTACTGCTGATAGCATTCATTGCTGTCTACTGCTGATAGCATTTATTGTTGTCATGCATCACTCTCTTGTAGAATAGGCTTAAGCCCATCTGTCATAATATTGGCTATCGAAGTCATTCAGCAAAAGCACAGTGCTTTGGCAGATAATAATATGTCTATAAATTATCGGGTTAACCATATGAAAAACAGACATTTTCTGTAAAAATCACACATACCTTACTCACTGGATTGCCCCCTATCACAAACAATGCTGGATCCATGCTGTGTTCTAACTACATGAGCTTGGAGATTGAGGGCAGGATATAAAGAAGTTAATGGTGGTGTCTCATTTTTCCCCATGGTCCACTTTACCCCGGTCTCCCTATGCCCAGAATTCTGAACATGATTTAGCTTTGGAGCCATTTAATTAGATAAGACTTATTCTGTCGGTCGGACATCCGGGCTATCTCTAGTCTCGGGCCCAAACTGCATGTGGCTCACGGTTTGTTGTGAACAACAGAAACCGGCTGTGAAGGAGGCTACATAGCGATGTTGCTGGAGTGACCCTCAATTTCGGAAAAAACAACACTCGACCATTGAATTTAATTTTAAGTTTGTCAGTATATAAACGGTAAATCAAGTAAGTTTCTTCCACTCTGAAGACTTAGAAACGGTTGTTTGATTCCACTGACTATTTGCGATCGAAATTTACATAACACCAATGACAGAAATCATCAACAAAAATCGAATGTTTTCACTCGACCGTGAGTCGCATCATCAACCGGAAGTGACGTGGCACGGACCGACAGAATACAATTTAACACTGACCTTGCCAATACACCAATCCGAGAAGCGTTTACTGTATTTGGCCCTCTATTGACGGCAACACAGATGTACCAGAGCGGGAGATTTAATTCGTAATTCAATACTCATGATTGTGTATTGAATATCACTGTTGTGTACAATTCCGGGTACAATTCTGTATAGCACACAATAAATAATGGATGGAACCCCGACCTCGGGACACCGCAGTTTTACATCGGGGACACCGCAGTAATGGCGAAGTCGGATAGGTGTATAATATACTTGTTTACTAAAGTAAAATAGTCCAGTATACAATGCAATAAGAGACTACATATCAGATAACAGATACGGAGAGTGTGAAAAGGAAATCAAGTTCTATTTTAAATCATTCATGGATTGCTTGATGGCAGAAAATAACCATCCTATTTCAGTCTTGAATAGCTAGCTTGAAAGATTTTTGGCCTTGCATTGCTCAATGTACGCGAATAAGCTCACTCCAATGATTTTTGTGGTACAAAACCTTTTTGTGGCACAAATAGTTCTTCCACACATGTAGCAAAGGTCATTTCCAAAACATTACTCAAATGACTGGTAGTGTCTTTAATTATGTTCATTTAAACAAAAATGTTTGGTATACTTTAGAAAAATAAATGGCGCATTGCAATATGAGTTCAATGGGTTTATAGATTTTAGGTTATGGGTGGTGAATCGCAATTGCTTTTTACTAATATTTTGATCGTAACCTGAGGAACCACTTAAGCTGAGCATAAAATATATGAATTTTTACTTATTTTTTACATGGAATACTCGTCATACTGCAAGTGAGTTTTTTGTTGGGGGGGGGGGGTGGAGGGGGATACAACTTCAAATTTGCTGATCCTACCAGTATCGCCTTAATAGAAGAGCTTGAAAACAATGGAAATGGATCTATTTGATTTAAGGAGTAATGCTAAATGACATGATGGGAGTCTTTTCAAAGAAAGATAGTAAATATTGACATACAGTAATGAGCAAATATTGCTGGTAAATATTAAGTAATATCAGCGGCAGAAAAAAATATTTTCAGTACTACAGCCAAACTTGTTGGTTCTTGGGATTGGCCGTCTATGCTCCTTCAATACTTGTTATTATTAATTTATTTATGACCCATCAACTAAGTAATCAGAATTAATGTTAAATCTGTACTGGACACAATACTTTATATACAAATATTAAATTTGAATACAATCAAAAGTAGTCAATTAACTGATATTTAATAAATAATAGGGATTAACCAAGCATTGATGGTCGATGGTCAAAACCTCATTGAACTTCCATATAGTTCATTGCCTAATTATAGGCCTAGTACTAGTAGAATGTTGATTTAAAGAACTATGTTAATCACATTCTTCACAAAAATGCATTTACATAGGTAATATTGCAGTATTTACTGACAAGCTGATCATTGGGGACATAGCCATCTTGGATTTTGTTAGCTTTTTTTCATTCAAAATTTGCCACTAATAAATGCCCTCCTTTTGAAAAATTTCACATCCACAGGGTGTTAATTAGACACAATGCGGTAGTGTACTTTAACTCATCAAAATAATTCCTAGTTGCTCCAAGCATTACTGTGAAAATTCACAACTCTGTAATTCCATTCAGCTAATAATGAAAGTGGTGTTTGATCAACTTTAATTTATGAAAAGTCCTTCCCATTAGACACAACTGTGAAATGCATCATAATGGATTCCCACCTATCTAGTTGCTATTGATTGCTATCTGAAACAACCTTTTAAAGTTATCAAATAAATGGCTTTTTTACAGATGCAGTGTGATGTCTCACATGCATGACCATATGACGCACACAAGAAAATTAACAATATAAATGTTGATATACGTAGTAGGTAATGTGACGCCACTGTGTGAAATTAGATCATGAGTACATCAAACAAATATTCTCAAACATAATATTAAATTAATTCTCATTATGTCTCAGCTCCTACTATTATGACATGACAATTCTGTCAACAAAAAAGAAATGAATTACAAAGGAAACTAGATGCTATTCTTTGGCCATAGGCCTATGTCAAAATAGAATTTGCCTCAGATACAGTTTATTGAACATAATTGATATATTTAACTTGGATGTCATTTACTATGTTTACATGTGCATTCAATTCATTATTGAATCAGGGAGCAAACAGTACTCATTCTGATAGGGTAGAGCAACAAGGTCATTACATTTATAAACCGAATCCTACGAGCCTTAATGATGGTCAGAATTTAGTCTGCCATGACTGGGTCCCTCTGGCGCACCAAACTGGTGTTGTGACTGCCCAATTGAGTGGATTAAAGCTGCTTAAAAATCGATGTTATTGTGTTGTAAACTTTCATCATTCTATTGTCTACGTGTAACACGGGTGATGAAATGCAGTTTAAAATCTCCGCCAAGGATGCATCATTTCATATTTTAGTGGGACCCAGCTATGGCTGCCATTGAGGTGTAGAAATGTGTGAAATTGGATTCATCTATAGTGCTACTTCAATCCAGTTCTATGATATCTTAAATGCAATCAGGTCCCAAATTCTAATCTAGATATATAATCTCAAACCCAGCCAAGTCCCAAGATCTAATCCAGTTCTATGATATCTTAAACCGAATCAGGTCCCAATTAAATTCTAATCCAGTTATATGACATCTTAAACCCAATTAGGTCCCAATTTTTAGTCCAGTTCTATGACATCTTAAACCCAATCAGGTCCCAAGCTCTAATTCTGTTCAATAATATCTTTTGAGGTGACGATCCTCAGCAATGATCATTTGTTCTTGCCCAGCAGTAGGCCTATCTATGCATGTTATGTTGAAGATACATACTTTAAAATCTTGCATCAAATTAGATATACACTGAGTGCAATAATGCTATGAACAGTCAAGGGGTCATATGCTGTTACCTTAAGCATGTCATCCTAAACACATGCCCAGCATACACAAAAATGTTTTGAAAATGTTATAAATGTGTTATAAAGACGTTTTGGTTTTGGTCATAACATTTTAATTAGCGAATAACTGATAGGATTTTGTCTTTTGCCTATCAATATCGTGTCATAATGGATGGGCTGGCCAATATTTTGAGTAGTGGATGCGGCACTACGATAAAAATATTGGCCAGCCCATCCATTATGACAGGATATTGGATAGGCAAAAGACAAAATCCTATCTTTTATTCTCATTCTTATTCAGTTTTAATGTAATTTTTGCGAGAAAAACTGCATTTTTTTCAGAAAAAAATAAAGTTACTTTTGTGAGGACATCCCTGTTGTTTTAAATGAACGAAACCATCACGAACATCTAAGCCGCGAATCGCGTTCTTAGTTCTCATACGTGTATTACGCTAACGCATTATCGCGCGATCATTGAGGAGCAACAAGCGTGCGCGGGCGCGCGTCCTGACTAATATCACTATCAACTATTGTGATATATTATACACCAGAAAACCAATCAATTTATGTGAATTCTTTACAAGACGAACCCATTGAATAAGAATAACATTTAAATGTTGGGTTATATAAAGGTCATGAACAATTTTTAAAACATTTTATTTGAAAAACACTACAACATTTTTTAAATGTTGTCAAAATGTCTTTGCAAAATATTTTTGGCAAACGTTTTTGCAAAATATTTGATCAACACTTTATAACATTTTGTATCAGGTTTTCAAAAATGTTTTCTGAATGTTATTAAAATGTTTTCTACCCTTTTATATAACCTGACATTGAGATGTTTTCTGTCAAACATTTTGTATTTTCTTGATGGCCACCTCTTCTGTAATTTGAGTTGGTAACTTACTCATTATGCTGAGCTATTGAACAATTAACAGTAAAGATGGAGAACAGGCTGTTATCTTCTCTCTCTCTCTCTCTCTCTCTCTCTGTGTCAGGTGGCGCTGTGTAGCACTGCTGTGGTCTTCACAAGAGTACGCCATCTCACTCGATCTGATGCCAAGTGCATTGCACCTTGCATTCCTTGGTTAGAAACCAGCTTCACATCATTTGTCCAAGATGTTGGTGGACGTCCTCTTCCTTGTCGGCCTTTCATAGCCTCTTGCAAAATTTGTTTTTCTACACCTCCATGTTTCCTGACAATATGGCCAAAGTACTTCAGCTTTCTCTCCATTATGCCATTTCTGATAGTGTACCAATCTTGATGAGGATCCAGGAATTTGTTCTCCTGTCCTTCCATGTCACTTGTAGAAGCCTCCCGTAACACCATATCTCAAAAGCATCTACTCTTTTCCTATCATTCTTGGTCATAGCCCAAGACTCGCATCCGTAAGTAGCAATGGAAAACACAGTTGCACGAAGTAGGCGTACCTTGAGGTTAATGGATAGGCCTCTGCTTATCCATGTGCTTGACATGCCCTGCACAGTTGTCCTTGCAATAGCCAGTCTTCTCTTAATTTCAGTTGTGCTGTCACCGATGTTGTTAATCATTGAACCCAGATATTCAAATTGCTTCACCTCCGCAATCTGCTGTCCATCTATCACAAACTCATCACTTTTCTGCTCTCTGTCTACATTATTTTTGTCTTCTTTGTGTTCAGGAGAAGGTGTTTTTCTTTGCTGGCCTCTTTGATGCGCTTCAAAACATCAATCAGTTCTACTCTGCTACTACAAATAAGAGTGGTATCATCGGCGTACCTCAGGTTAGGAATTCTTGTACCGCCAAACAAAGGCTGTTATCTTAAGCATGTAAATAAGTTGCTTACCTGTGTTCATAGTAATTAATGCATGCTATTGTTTACTCACCATAATCAGTGTTGTCTGGATCCCAGCTATACTGTGATGGCCAGAAATATGGGCTCTGAAATCTGTACAATGTCCCGTCTTCTTTTATTGTCCATGATTTAGTACCATCAGTTACTGGGAATATATATCCATATTGGCATACAAGTGTTCCTAAATGTGACGCCTCGTCAGGGTTTTCAATGCTTAGTTTTTCTCGTATCCATATAACAAGATCACTACCTGTGAGGAGAAAGGAGAAATTAAGACACTTGAGTGATTTGCATCCGGCATATTTTTGAAGTTAATACTCAAAGATAAGGACATATTGCTGGTTCTGTTTTGGTTTTGCCTTTCTATTATTGTATGTTTTCAAATATGTTTTTTATGTAAAACATTGGTATATTGTACACAAAAATAATCCTATTTCTTGCCAGAGGGTAAGAGGCTCACACATCTTACACTAGAGCTGTGTTCACATTTTCAGATGTACGCCCAGCGCGCCGGCGGAACTTGGTTGACGCAAGTTGCTAGGAGTAGCATTAGGTGCTGCCAAGAGTAGTGGCAGTGTGAACAATGGTCAGCGTAAGCAAAGATGTTCAGCGTAAGTTCCACCAGGCATATGTCCATTTTTTTTTCTGTGATGAATAATGGATATTCTGGGGAATTTCCCTGGATAATGGATATTAATAATGGATATTCTGGGGAATTTCCCTGCAAGATTTCAAGAATTGATGTAGAAATGTTTTTGGAATGGAGCAATAATTATATGGTGAGCAAAATCATTTGATCTTGTGTAGGCCTATTTATTTTCAACATTTTCAATCAGCACAAAGTAACAAGGGTATGCAGGCTTACCTGTGAAAGCACTTGGCACTGATGTGAGGAAGACCTTCTGGGGTCTCATCTGTATACCTGTGTTTGGGTGTTGCATGTCTTTGATTATTTTTTCCATCTGAAAATGTAACAAAAACAAGACAATATAATTAATAAAACATAAACATGTGAATTATGCGTATTATTAAACAGGTAACTGTTAAAAGCTTTAGAAAACATATTTCATAAAGAAAAATGTTACTGCAACTCATACTCTACCTTGGTTTTTTTTTAAAGTGCAGTGATTTATAGTGTGCTACGCACAGGCATAATGCCTGGACATTGATCCACAAGCCTCAGCACACTTTACAGCCCCACATCATTTTCTTTTCATAAACCATTTAACAACATCTCATTGGTTTTGCATCTTCAAGAGCACACACCCTAGACACTCCCCAAGTTCTGTACAGGTTACAACGAAACAATAGCTGTAAGTTCCTTGTCCAGGGGAATTTCAAGCTAACTCAATTTTACTCCGAGTACAATTTTAAAAGAAAGAAATGTACCACACTTGTCGTCAGCATGTTCTTTAACCCTAACCCTACCACAGGCTGGGTGCCACCCATTCAGTGGGTGGGTAACACACAGACCACTTCTAACCAAACCTCCCTGAGAGTGTTGGGGTTATTAAGACAAACATTTTTTGGTCTCATGAAATTGGCAATTTGAACCAGTTTTATGTGACACTTTAAAGGACATTGCCTGAAGTTGATTCAATGTCTTCCCAGCATTCACTATATAATTATTGTGCACCATGATAAAGGAGTCCATTTTAACACCTGTTTTACACAATGAAAAAGGAAATATTCATCAAGATTTGGAGTAATAAATGGATGTGGATACTGTGAATATAGTGATACCAAAAACATAAAAAATTCATGCCATTTTAAAACATTTTCAAATTTATAAATTTTGGAAAATAGATGAGTCCACCTTAACTTCTAGCACATGTATGTAAATGTATATACACATAGCTTGATCTTCTTGCATAACAACCATGACCTAGCCCTACTAGATAGGGCCTTTTGACCATAGCAAAAAAACACTATAAAAATGCTATCACCTAAGAACTGCCAAAACCCAGTGATTGCTCCCCCTTGAAAGATTTGAGGATGCTTTGCTTTTTTTTTTTTTATATATTCACATTTCACATTTTTATTTTAACACAAATCATCTGCAGGAATTTATTAATTTATCTTCATGAATTCATTAATATGCATAAAAGGTTTGATCATATCTCATGGTTTCTCAGACAACTCAAGCATTTTTTCTAAACAAAAGTAGTTTTGAAACTTTCAACTGAAACTAATGATGGAAAGTCTGTAAAGATCTGTTACCATCCTCAGGCAGTAGTGACTGGCTGATTATCTTCTTCACACCTGGATGGTTTACGTGTTTCTAGAAGACTTTTGTAAATTTTCAGAAGATCTCAGCCCCGTCTGTGTTTAATTTGACTCATTGTTCTTTCTTTATTGCTATGGACTCCTTGATCTTTCTGTTGAGAGTCTTGTTCTCCTTTGTGATGATCTTACTGTTCGGGGGTCTATGCGCCTACAGTGCCCAGTGGAATGGCGCTCTTGCTTTGAGATTTTTTCTGTAAATTTTTTCTGTAATTTACATGGCCCATATATAATCCTATCTCCCAACACCAACAAGATGCCGGTCTGCTTGTAAAATCAAAGCAGTGGAAGATTTAATATTAGCAAATTGACCAACTTCTTCATATGTCCAATTTACATGTTGCAGCGAATTTCAGGATATTTATTCATGCTGCTGTGCTCAATGCAAAGATGGAAATATTATAAGGTGAAGTAGGTCAACTAACCAGTTGTAGTGCTAGCTGCATTGTGTGGTTCTAGTTAATTTTTTGAAGGTTCAGGATTGCCTTAGTGTCAGAGGTGTTGCCAGATTGTTTTCATAAATAAATTGCAAGACAAAGAGAAGCATTCAAAAAAGAAAAAGAAAACAGAAGAGAGAAAATTAGTCATTTTAAACATCTGATGACTGATGCTATGTGTAGAGATCCATATCCTTTTGGTTACCCACATTTGGATCTGATGTTCTTTGTATGCCAATCCACTATTGATTGATTATGTGCTACTATCTGCAGATTAAACACCGCCTGTTTCTATTCAGATTAATGCCATCTGTCTAACACAAATCTGTCCAGTTCAGCTGAACCACTGGCATTTGCATTGTCAAATCTGTCATGGCATTGCCATTTCAGATTTCTCTTTGCAATGAGCAGGAATTAAGCATGTGCTAACAAAAACTGACAATGTCTCTTATCTGGGAGAAAAAATATAGAAATTCATGGTTCTTCAAGGTAAGTACACTGCAGGGAAGATGTTTATTTATTTTTGACAAAAAGAAACAAACCCTACATTAACCAAGATGCTGCAAAACATTGAACCCTAACCTTACAAATTGATGAGAATTGAGTGATGAAGCTAACCACTCAATAAGGACACAGGTCTTCAGTACACTTGTACACTCACAGAATGACCCTTGAGTGTGAAAAACTCACTCCCCACAACTCAAGGTCAGCTTTGAAGCTATGGCAGTTACTGAACTGTGCCAATGGAAATGAGACTGACCATTTTGGCTCCATCATATTTTTAATCATTCAGTAATTTCCAGCAAAGTAACCTATAAAGTCTAAGCACTGTCTCAGTACAAACAGCCATATGGGGATGTGCCACTGAACATGCTGAAACTGGTGTCACATTCAGCTTGCTGGTACAAGGATTATCCTTTTTTGTGTGAAAATGGTATATAGATGGTCATTTCTCAATTGGTCCCACTTTTTGGTGAACATTATTTTGTATAAATATATTGGTGCCTTTGCACAGACTCTAGGCACATCCCCACCCCAAACCAACTGAATAGCTCCTTGGTTCCAATCAAATCTGGTACTCTCATCCAGTGGCAGCACCAGAAAGGGTTTTTGGGGAGTAGGTATTGGGAGGGGAGCAGGGGCAAAGTAAATTTCTGGGGGAAAAAATCAACAAATGTTGTGCAAAATTGCAGCAAAAAGTGGACATTTGTGTAATTTTGGGTTTTTACTCAGGGGAAAGGCCATCTGACTGCGGGCATTAACCCCGTGCCCCACCCCGTGGCTCCGCCACTGCTCTCATCTCTTTGTAAGCTTTAAAAAATGTGCCAAGAAAAGCTTTTGTTGGGAATTAAACGCCCTGCGAGGCACCCTGTCAATCCCTCAGACCAAACCAATATGGACCAAAAGCAGAATCAGAGCATAATTATATCAATGGGTTAGGCCAGATCAGGGCGTGTTCTCGCTGATGTTTCCCCACCCCAAGACCACTCTCCGCAATCTCAATAGCCTCTCTCTTGATACACCTTTCCGAAGGCTCACACTCTGCCAAAGGTCTTTTTACCCATATGTTCCCACCTTGTGGAACTACCTGCCCGAGGATGTTGTCAAAAGCACCTCCCTACCAGCCTTTAAATCTGCTGTTTGTCTCCACCTCGTGTAGCCATTTAGTTTGGTCTCCTTTTATTTCTCCATTCCACCTGTCCTTGTCGTAATTATGGTTTTTTCTATTTTGTTTTTGTTTTTGATGTAATGGGCATCCCTTTAATTTAGTGGTTTCACTATTGGGTTTGTCCAGGCTTTCTAGCCTATTGTTATATATATATAAATAAAAGTAAGAACTGAGCAAAAGTACTACAATGAATGTCAAGAGTACTTGCACTGTCACACACCCCCACACATCCAATGTGTGATTACGCTCTCTAGAGTGACAACCAGGAAGTTGAGTGGTGTGATGTCATACATCAATCATTGCATAGTGTTTGTTACCTACAATTTATATTACCCGGCCACGTTGATATCCATGTGCCTTTAGACACAACAATATTTGAAGGCTTCCCAGAATATAACAAAATACTTCTAAACATAGCAATGTGTATTCATAACCTTATGAATATCTTTGATGCACAAAACCTAATCAAACTTATTTATTTGCCAAAATGCAAATGTGATGCACAGTTACTAATAAACAACAGTGGACCACTGCATAACATCAGTAACCTCAGTGTGCGTATTTACACGAATGAACAATATTACCGTATTGTACATCGCTGTTGGCTATTTGATATCTTGAAGGAAAAATGAAAGGTAAAGTTTTATTTTTTTAATTACAAATTGAAAAGTGTTGGCTATGAATGAGGTTAATGACTTTGCATCTGTCATTTTTCGGATATTGTGAAAAATCTAAACATTTTGCTTGGACATCAGTATAGCCTTCTCAAACAAAATATTTTTTTCGCAATGCCCTCAAAACAACTGATGCACAGTCATTAAACTCTAAATAATGGCCTTGATTCTGTTTGCATATTCACACAACTAAAAGTGATTATTTTTGAGTTCTTCACACTGAAAACTTATTCAAATATTTTCATGCATTTTAATTGCATTAAAAGAATGCAACAAGTGCAGAAATTTATGCAGCATGAACAATTTCAACTACAGTAAACAACTAGAAGGCTATATATTTGTACACAAATACGGCTATACCCGCATGTTATCGGTGTACCCAAACTTAGTCCTTATTTGCTGAGGACTTAAAATAAAGAAATTGTAAAAAGTCGCCCAATCGGGCAGAAAATGTGTAAAAAGTGAAAGTCCAAGTCACACGCTTTAATTTAAAGTAGGTTGCACTCTCGTAGCACTTAAAATAAAGACATTGTAAAAAGTCCCCTCCCAGGGGAGTCGTCTCTCTTACTCTCCATAGGTTGCTGTTGTCAGTCTCTCTTACTCACAGTGAGGCTATGCAATATGATTAGGGGGAAACTATTCCAGAGGGAGTATGTAAATTAAATGGAACAGCCATTTCAGAGGGAGTATGTAAATTATACGGAACAGCCTTTTGGGGCCATTTCAGAGGAGTATGTAAATTAAATGGAACAGCCACTGGGTATGTAATTTAACTGGAACAGCTTTAACGTTTCACGCTGGTTTTTTCAATTATGATAATACGATCTGTGTGTTTAGTCCTACGTGTGTGGGGTGGATGGATGTGTGGGTGTTAGTAACAATATAATTCTCAGGTGCTATCTGTGTACATATTCTGAGCCTGGAAGCTGCTTTCTTTGATGAGAAACGGCCCGCCCTTTGTTTTAACATTTGGGGCTCTGGGGCCCATAATATTTGACTTATGAGGCCCATGTACATAATTATGTTGAAGTATAATTCTCTAGTGCTATCAGTAGACTCAAGCTGGCCACTGTAGCTACTTTATTTACTGAGTAACGGCCGGCCCTATGTTTTAGCGTTTGGGGCCATGGGGCCAATATTATGTGATATATGGGGCTCATATGTACATATAACAATGTAATTCTCAGGTGCAATCTGAACCATAAAGCTGCTTTATATGATGAGAAACGGCCGGCCCTTTGTTTTAACATTTGGGGCCCTGGGGCCCAATATATATGACTTATGGGGCTCATGTACATATGTTAAAGTATGATTCTCAAGTGCTATCAGTAGACTCAAGCTGGGCATTGTAGCTGCTTTATTTACTGAGTAATGGCCGGCCCTATGTTTTAGCGTTTGGGGCCCTGGGCCCATATTATGTGACATATGGGGGTTATATATACATATGACAATGTAATACTAAAGACCTATCTGTGTACCAAATCTGAACCCTGTAGCTACTTTATTTGCTGAGAAACGGCCGGCCCTTTGTTTTAACATTTTGGCCCCTGGGGCCCCTAGCCTTGTACATCTGGGGTCAAAATGGGCAAAAGGCACATCTACAACTTAGGGCCCATACATATGCAACTTATGAGCCCTAGTGATCTTGTACTTTTAGAGCTAGGCTTGTCAATCTGTTGCACCATATTTTAACATTTGGGCCCCTGAGGCCCATAATATATAACATATGGGGCTCTTGTATATTTGTAAATATAAAGTACCCCTAGGGCTATCAGTGTACCAACTCAGGGCCCTGAGGCTGCTTCAATTGATGAGAAATGGCGTGCTTTGTATTTTCACATTTGGGCCCCTGGGGCCCGTGACCTTTGACCTCTGGGGCCAAGATGGGCAAAAGGCACTTCTACGGGTATGGCCCATAAGTGTACCATTATATATATGGGCCCTGGGGCCCTTGTGGTTTTAGCGCTAGCCTTGACAGAATGATGTGTTTGATGGAAGGAAAAGGAGGAGGAGGAGGAGAAGAAACCACAGGATGGCAATATACCCGTCCATGCTTCGCATGCGGGTATAAGGATACATACATGGTCAGAACTGTAGCAATATCACAATGTAAATATTTGTAAGATTTATGATTGCCCAGGACAGTGTGCGTGGTACGGGATTGCTGTAAGCAGCACTGGATAAATCTCATGGTGTTTACTAATAGCCACAGGGAGCTCATTATAAAGTGACTGATCTGGCCATCACTATTGTAAACACATCATTTCTCGTATCAGCTACCCAGTACACATTTCATATAGAACTTGTATTGAAAAGTGTCATTCTCTTTTGTTAAATTTACAAAATATTGAAAAAATCCACAGGTGCATGTTTGAGTGTATGTTTTATATTTATAGGACAGCCAAGAATGTAAAGCCCATTCAGTGATCCCATCTACGCAGTAACAAAATGACAATCATAAATTACTTAAAAGTGAAAGGTAAGTCATTAAAATTGTCACTATGTATTTTTGAAATGATAAATTTCATCATTTTACTTTCAGCAGTAGATATCAATTAATGTTATTAGCAGTAGACAACAATAAATGTTATCAGCAGTAGATAGCAATAAATACTATCAGCAGTAACAGCAATAAATGTTATCAGCAGTAGATAGCAATGCTATCGGCAGTGTATAGCAATGAACACTATCAGAAATAGATAGCAATGAATGCTATCAGCAGTATAAATGCTATCAGCAGTATAAATGCTATCAGCAGTATAAATGCTATCAGCAGTAGATAGCAATGAATGCTATCAGCAGTAGATAGCAATGAATGCTATCAGCAGTATAAATGCTATCAGCAATAGATAGCAATGAATACTATCAGCAGTAGATAGCAATGAATGCTATCAGCAGTAGATAGCAATGAATGCTATCAGCAGTAGATAGCAATGAATGCTATCAGCAGTAGATAGCAATGAATGCTATCAGCAGTAGATAGCAATGAATGCTATCAGCAGTAGATAGCAATGAATGCTATCAGCAGTAGATAGCAATGAATGCTATCAGCAGTAGATAGCAATGAATGCTATCAGCAGTAGATAGCAATGAATGCTATCAACAGTAGATAGCAATGAATGCTATCAGCAGTAGATAGCAATAAATGCTATCAGCAGTAGATAGCAATGAATGCTATCAGCTGTAGATAGCAATGAATGCTATCAGTAGTAGATAGCAATGAATGCTATCAGCAGTAGATAGCAATGAATGCTATCAGCAATAGATAGCAATGAATACTATCAGCAGTAGATAGCAATGAATGCTATCAGCAGTAGATAGCAATTAATGCTATCAGCAGTAGATAGCAATGAATGCTATCAGCAGTAGATAGCAATAAATGCTATCAGCAGTAGATAGCAATAAATGCTATCAGCAGTAGATAGCAATAAATGCTATCAGCAGTAGATAGCAATGAATGCTATCAGCAGTAGATAGCAATGAATGCTATCAGCAATAGATAGCAATGAATACTATCAGCAGTAGATAGCAATGAATGCTATCAGCAGTAGATAGCAATAAATGCTATCAGCAGTAGATAGCAATAAATTCTATCAGCAATAGATAGCAATGAATGCTATCAGCAGTAGATAGCAATGAATGCTATCAGCAGTAGATAGCAATGAATGCTATCAGCAGTAGATAGCAATGAATGCTATCATCAGTAGATAGCAATGAATGCTATCAGCAGTAGATAGCAATAAATGCTATCAGCAGCAGATAGCAATAAATGCTATCAGCAATAGATAGCAATGAATACTATCAGCAGTAGATAGCAATGAATGCTATCAGCAGTAGATAGCAATGAATGCTATCAGCAGTAGATAGCAATGAATGCTATCAGCAGTAGATAGCAATGAATGCTATCAGCAGTAGATAGCAATGAATGCTATCAGCAGTAGATAGCAATGAATGCTATCAGCAGTAGATAGCAATGAATGCTATCAGCAGTAGATAGCAATAAATGCTATCAGCAGTAGATAGCAATGAATGCTATCAGCAGTAGATAGCAATAAATGCTATCAGCAGTAGATAGCAATGAATGCTATCAGCAGTAGATAGCAATAAATGCTATCAGCAATAGATAGCAATGAATACTATCAGCAGTAGATAGCAATAAATGATATCAGCAGTAGATAGCAATGAATGCTATCAGCAGTAGATAGCAATGAATGCTATCAGCAGTAGATAGCAATGAATGCTATCAACAGTAGATAGCAATGAATGCTATCAGCAGTAGATAGCAATAAATGCTATCAGCAGTAGATAGCAATGAATGCTATCAGCAGTAGATAGCAATGAATGCTATCAGCAGTAGATAGCAATGAATGCTATCAGCAGTAGATAGCAATGCTATCAGTAGACTTCTCCATGATCCACTAGCCCATTGTACATACTCTGGCTATTACATTTAAGCATAAAACTCTAATTTGTATTAATTTGTGCTTATATGCTTTGTGCTTGGAGTTAAATTGGATTGATAAACAAGTATGATTGACTGTGTGTGTTAGGGACAAAGTCCCCGATCAAAGCATGTTGCGTTCAATAATGTAGGCCTACTTATACTAGATTTTTACTGTCACTAATTATATGAACTTTTTATAACCATTTACTAGTATATTTTGATGTAATAAACATAAGTATAATTTCAAGTTAAAGCCATATTATAACATTTTCATACAAAATAGATTAGCATTTTTTTGCCATAGTCTATGCTCTCTCTCAGTAGATAGCAATATATGCTATCAGCAGTAGATAGCAATGAATGCTATCAGCAGTAGATAGCAATGAATGCTATCAGCAGTAGATAGCAATGAATGCTATCAGCAGTAGATAGCAATGAATGCTATCAGCAGTAGATAGCAATGAATGCTATCAACAGTAGATAGCAATAAATGCTATCAGTAGAAGATAGCAATGAATGCTATCAGCAGTAGATAGCAATGAATGCTATCAGCAGTAGACAGCAATGAATGTTATCAGCAGTAGATAGCAATGAATGCTATCAGCAGTAGACAGCAATGAATGCTATCAGCAGTAGACAGCATAACTACGGCATGTATCAACATTAGATAACTGTAAATGATATCAGCAGTAGATAATATAGCAGTGAGTGCTATCAGCAGTAAATACAACTAAATGGTATCAGTCATAGAAAGCATTATACACATTACTATGTATGATCTTTTTGTGGCATTAATATAATTGTGATTTAATCTGTTCATAGTAGTTTTGCGGCTTTCTTACAAGCAGTTATGCATTAAAGGTACAAAGTATTTTTGTGGGCTTAAAAATGTGCAGTTCTGAGATTAACCACAAAAAGTGCAACAATAAAATCCTGAAAAAAATTGGCACTCCAGTATATAGTATTATAAAAGAACTGTGCCTCCTAAAGACAACCCATAGAAACCTAGGAATTACATTGAATAGTCTTGATTATGATGTTGGCAACCAATACTGCTAAACAACATAATGGAAGCTACACATATCAATATTCCATTAATAGAACTGTTAATATATATCCTTGGTTGACAGTCATGGCAACAATTCGTTATGTTTAATAGATCACAGGCCATTAATGTCAGGCTTTGGAACATTTGCTGGGTATGTATTTGTTTTGTCTTCTTTTTTGTGAATGACATGCTCAAAGGAATTTGAATGCATAAAAACAAAACTGATGATCAGATATTTTTGGTTGCAAAAAATATTAAATTGGCTTAGCTGAGGGATTCCTATATTACAGTTTTAAGTGTTCAATTGCACAGTTTTGTTAGTAATTTTGGGCAAATAATTATGAAAACTCCTCTCTATTTATGACTTATAGGTTAATAAATGCGTATCACTTGTTGAGAGTGAAATTGTACAAAATAATGCATGTGTACTGAGATGTTGATGCGTCTAATGCACGAGCCCCAAAGGGGGGAGTTATTATCCTATTTATTAGCTTATTTCATACACGAGAAAAAAAAAAAGATTTTTGCTATTTTTATAACAAAATTATCACTAAAAATGTTGGAAAATATGAGCAAATATATATGCATCAACCCGCAAGAAAAGTGTATCAATCGTACGTGATGTAAACCTGTGCAAAAGCACTGCACATAGTACGCGGAGTGTGCACCTGTGCAATTACCCAATATTAATGCACTCCACATATTTTTCTAACAGCTTTTCTGATTGGTTATGTGGTTCTAAGAGTGTATGAATTAGAGAATAAAGGTATTGGTTTAAGCCATTGAGTGCATCTATCGTCTCATATAACACGGGCGACATCATTATTTTAAGTAAAACAACGAAGGCGAAGCCGAGTTGTTTTACGCCAAAAATAATGATGTCGCCCGTGTTATATGAGACGATAGATGCACGAAAGCGGCTAAAAACAATACATTTATTCTCATTCTTAAACACTTCATATAAAGATAAAAATATCATCAATATTACAAATTTTAATCAAATTAAATCCTACATTTTACAAGGAACTACCTAGGGCTTAAAATCGATCAGTCCCGTTGTTGCTATGCGTCTCCGATTGGTTCAAACAGCGAGTACGTGTATCGCGTTGATGCATACGCGCTAACCCGTGTGATATCGTGTCATATCACACGGGTAAGAACCAATAAGATTGCAGGAACGTTCTCAAGTGTTTAAGAAATACATTTATTACACAACCTCATATTCACTACAAAAGAGAGAGAGAGAGAGATATCCAGCAAAAAAAACACCACCAAACAAACAAACAAAAAACCCAAAAACATGCAATTCCAGCCAATAAATGGCAATTTTTTTCCATTATAGCAGCATTATGTTGTTGTGTTGCCATGACAATACCAACATGGCTACTGAAGTTGAACAAAATGACAAATAAAATATGAGATAAACCGCCATTTGATCTCCACTGTGCAGATTATACATGCACCATGACATGCAGGCAATATATTAATAAGAGGTTTCTATCAAAAAATAATATCAAGGTAATGGAAATAATGAGGCTGTTGTAATTATTTTTTAAACAGGTGGATTTTTATTGGGTTGAGCAATTAATTCTTGAAATTATTTTCAACAAGTTGATTAATGAGTTATGATACCATGGTAATGGTTTGTTCAATGGCAAAAGGCCACATGAACAATAATGTGCTCAAATACCAAGGGTAATGTAGTTTTTGTATGGTGCTGTAAATATTGTAACACAGTTTGATCATTTTAGCTTGTGTTTATTTCATAAAACACAGTTTGATCAATTTAATTTGTGTTTATTTCATAAAAAACAGTTTGATCATTTTAGTTTGTGTTTATTTCATAAAACACAGTTTGATCATTTAACTTGTGTTTATTTCATAAAACAGTTTGATCATTTTAACAATTGTGTTTATTTCATAAAACACAGTTTGATAATTTTAACTTATGTTTATTTCATAAAACACAGTTTGATCATTAACTTTACTTGTGTTTATTTCATAAAACGCTGTTTGATCATTTTAACTTGTGTTTATTTCATAAAGCACAGTTTGATCATTTTAACAATTGTGTTTATTTCATAAAACACAGTTTGATAATTTTGCAATAAATGATATCAGCAGTAGATAGCAATAAATGCTATGAGCAGGAAATAGCAATGACAGCTATCAGCAGTAGATATCAATTATTACTGGCCATGAATATTTATGAGGTAATCATGCCAATTTATTGGTCAATTACAAATGACAATGTGATTTGAATTTCCTAAAATCTCATCCCCATAGTCAACGTCCAGTGAGGTGTTATTAAACAAATATTACTTGGTTAGAATAAGAAATATATGGAATTACTATTTCTGTTGGCCTACCACCCATTGCCCTATGGGTTCAGACAGTATTCCTGTCAGTAGCTAATACCAAGAGAAGACTGTCCTATTCCCCTATAAATCAAGCCTACACAAACAGTTTATATTGCCCCTAAAGCTCCAAAGTTAGTCAGGTCAGTCTGTATTTTTTTCTTTAAGTTCTTTTTTGAATATTTTGTCACATACAATATTAAAATATGCAAGTTCACCATCAAATATGATGGTGAATAATGCATGATATGGGGCTGTTGTCAAGTAGAATTCAATTTACATTGTCCACAATCATCAAATTTCAAGATCTGACATCAGTAAGTTGAGACAGCAATAAGCCCAATCGGCATTGGAAGTTTGCAATGCATTGTAGGACAGTTTTTGCAGTTTTAGGACACTTTGTCCTTTGACCTTTCAGGAAATTCAGAAATATTGGGTTTTGTATGCGTACAAAATATAATCTAAAAATGTTTTGCAATATTTAAAACAAATATAAAAAATATTAGTGTTTTATAAATTAATTATTCGGTATTTTTAATGATCAAAATTGTGACAATAATAAGAAAATTAATAATAATTACGTAAATTTTCCCGATATGTCAGAGGTCAAAGTGTCCTAAAACTGCTCTCAAAAACCGGAAGTTAGAATGGCGATTGGGCTTATTGATGTAATACAATTTCAAGTAGCTATCTTCAGTAGACAGCAATTAATGTAATACCACCTCAAGTAGTTATAAGCGTTAGAACAAAATTGAATTCACAATAATGAATAGTTCTGATTATACATTAATTTGATTGAGCTAAACGGAATCGATTGCTCATACTGCGAAAAAGAAAGCAGGATTCGTTGCGATCATTCAATCTGGGGCGAAAAAGAACGATCTTTTTATTAAACTGAATACACAAGTTGCGAAATTGACCGAGAAAACCTATATTTACTATATCAAATTAAATGGGTTAACAAAACATACTCAAACTCGATAAGTGCATGTTATTTTCAAATAAAATATTTTACCATACTTAACCATTTTACCATACTGTGAAATTTTCATGGTTTTTACCATGTTTAAATTTTCAATAGCAATGTTTAGAAACCTGTTACTAACTGGTTCGAGTGTTCATTTATATTTACTTTAAAACTTGACATATATCTGAAGTTTCAAATAAAGTAGGCATATGTGTATGTAATTTACAATTCAGCACTATAGGCTAATTGTTTTGGATTAAAAGACATATCATGTGTTACCAAATGAGACACATCCCATCCTAATCTTTAGTTGGACCTATAACTATCAATAAAGCAAAATTTTTGGCAACTTTTTGGGAAAGATGGGCAAAACCTGCAATATTGCATGTTTTCATACAATCACAGTCACAACATTAGGGATAAGTCTATTTATCAGTGCAGTGGCATACCAGGACTTTTTGTCAGCGGGCAAAAAAATTGGCCCTATTTTATTGGGATATATTTGCGCAAGCAACATGTGGAAAAAATTCCCAATGAAAGTGAACATTATTAAAAACACATGTGCCAATTTTCAAAAAGAATAGCCAAAGATCACCTTCCGCCACTATGGATTGAGGCCAACGAATTGCAAAATTTGTGCACACTTTGGACGCATTTGACCTTTACATTTGATTTGGGTAGCATGTTGGAGGATTTATCAACATGTAGGGTATTGTCACACCCAGCGTCACACAATGACAGTGTATCAAATTGACATTTAAATATTCACCAATTATCCAAACATACACTTCTAGTGCCCGTTTCTATTCATCGTTATGTATTCTTCTCCCGTGCATTATTTTCGCGAACTACCCTTCACAGCCCAAATTATATAAACCTGCACGCTAAACAATGCATTATCTAAAACCTGCACGCTAAACAATAGATTCTAGATAATACGCACGCCAAATACTAGAAATACTACTTTCACATAACCATATAGTAGAATTAGGTGGCGATTTCGACACAGAGTACACATAACTATATAATTGTCTGTTCGATATATATGCCATCGAGAGAGTACGAATAGACATTCTGTGGTGTTAAAATGGTATAGTTACAAACGGTGTTCTATAATAGGGTACAATTACGAATAGGGTGCAACTCGCTAGACTTGAGTCCAGTCCTCGTTTACGGAGTTTAGGGTTAGGGTTTAGGGTTGGGGTAGGGCAGTCTTGTAATAAGACTAGTAGAGTTGCACCCTATTTGGCAATATCATTGTCATAAATTATGATTAATGACCTCAAATAAATCAAACATCAAATGAGAATAATCGAGCTTCTATTCATTAAAAAGGGCCAAAAACAGGTGGATCATAATTATACAAGATGACACCATTGCAAAATATTCAGCATTTTACAAATGAAATACATGTAGGCCTATATCTAAAATAACATAGCCGGGCCCGGAAACACACACTAGCGCATAATATCATGATCATGCTTTATAATACCATAGGCCTTCAAACACATGTGTTGAAGGCCTATGATAATACTGAACAAATTGTTAAATCCCAATGTCGTGTGTTTTAATATAAGTAGATTTTAAAGTTCAAATTATAGAGCTATAAAGTCCAGTTGATATTCACCGTAGTACTAGTCGGACATCTAAATCGATCGTTTGAACTGGTTCAGTGCTCTAAATGATCACAACATAAAGTCAATTGGTTACAAACCATGCGTGAATAAGTTACTAAAGTATGACGATGGCATAATCGATACCATTGATAGCTAACATACAGGGATTGATTTTCTTTACCAGTTAAATGCTATGTAGCTGGTCAATGTCCTGACGGTGTTTTTAAAATGTAAGATATTTTCCTAATATTAAAACTAATATAATGAATGCAGCAATTAATATTGCCTATTGTTTTAATAGGCCTACACTCAAAGTGTATGACGGATAATGTACTCGTTCAAATGCATTCGTCAAGATATATGCACTTGCCATGGAGTTATTGCATTTAGCTCTTGAGCCTATCGGCTCTCGAGCTAAATGCAATAACTCCACGGCGCGTGCGATTATCTTGACGAATGCATTGCACTCAGTTCATTATCCTTATCAAACATCTCAATTTCATATTGTAATTGTCATCAATGGTACAAACAAGGTATACATTATTTAATTCACACTGAATTCTTGAGATAGGTATTAAATTTCTTAAAGGATTATTTTGTGATCCTAACATCCACTTTATGACATTTTCCAGTAGATATCCACAAATAAAGGTTATTCCCAAAATTTCAGTTGATTTCGTTTTTCTGTTTGCGAGTTATGTGTGATTATGTGTAACACTGCTCCATAGACAATGTATTGTAATATCGTTTTGGTGTACCAGATCGTAATTCAAATTTGAAGATATTTTTGCTATTAAAACGAATTAATCTGCAAGAAATTTTTTGTAAATAAACATTATGTAGCCAGAGGTTTTCAGTGATATAAAAATCTCAACTTTTTAATGAAAAGTGGGGGGATGATGCTGTGTATCACAAAATGCCCTTTAAGATATTGTAAAGCATGAGATGTTCCATACATGAAAAAGTAACACACATTCCAAAAATTCCAATGCTTGCAAATATTGCTTTTTCCTACAGGTCTTAAAGAAAATGCATACATTTTGCAAAAATTTCATACTGCAAAATTGATGGTTGTTTCCAAAACACATTTTGTGGTGCAGAAATCTTGTGCTTCAAAGTATATTGTTCATGTTTAGTTTTGTTGTAAGTGTACTATTTCATCCATATTGCTTGGCTAATTTGATGACTGTGCATTAACATTGAATGGTGTTGTGTTTACATAGAATGTTGCAGAATAAACCCAGGGCAGCGGAGGCACTTACATCTCAAAGATATATACACAAGCTGTTAACATAAATATTGTGCAATTTAGAAAATAGCATTAGGCAAACATGTCACTTATTGATTGTATTGAGTTGTACTTGGTCGTCAGGGTAATTTCTTAAGCTAAGTTACTACAATACATTCAAATTGAGGGGACCTCAATAATATTGATGGTTACAAGTAAAGATATGGCCAATTGTATAAAGTAGCCCTAAAACAGCTTGGGCCACTCTCATGTCTTTGTGTAACAAAACTGAATTGAGTTTGGACAGTACTTTTTGTGGGACATGAGAGCACATCAGGCATGTCGAATTGCATTCTGAATACGAAGAATGTCCTTCTGATATCAATTAATTTTGATTTTTTGAAATTCGAGATATAATACACATTTTATGGCAAATGATTAAAAATTAATATTTTTGATATTTAACAGCCCTCAAAGTATGTGGTTCCCTCCCAAACTTGATGAATCAGGGGCCACTTTTTTGCCAAGGTGGCCCCTGGTTCAAGCCCTTTTATTTTCACCCTTGTGCCCACCCATAGTGCAAGGACCCAGGTAGCTAAGGTTCAAATTGGTGGCACATTAATTATGTGCTTGTTCCAAAAATTCATAATTTAATTTGATTAAATTTAGAATACTCTGGTTTAGCAAATCATTGATTGCTCCTTTAAATGAAAACAAACTCATTAGGCTCCTCTTCACATAACAATTGTTTTGACATGTTTGATAACTACTTCAGGCTTAGGCTTTACTATTTACATTATGATGTTGAAAATGAATTTTAATTATAAACCTGAAGTTTCTGCTTTTTCCATATATAATTAAAAGTAGCTACTTGTAAAAGATGTTTGCTTTTTGTGGTCAAAGACCTGCCATGTTATTGATTTTCAAAAATATGAAAACAAAAGTAAACATGGTACAAAGAAATAAAATAAATTTTGGATTTATAAAGCACCTTTCTCCAGATCTTAGAGGACTCAAAGCGCTGTAATTTCGCTGCAATGGTGAACCATCACAATCAGATCGCATCAACTAGGTTGCTGCCGAACGGCGCACACCTATCCGCATTTAGATTGTAACATCCACCAATTATCTGTGCAGCTCCCCAAATTCCATTGGGTGAAGGAAGTTTTGATAACCAAACAACTAATCACCCGATTTTTGCGATACAGGAGGAAACCGGAGATCCCGGAGAAAACCTGCGAGAGCGAGCATGGAATTGATATAAACCAAGTGCACATGAGTCCTTGGGCCGCGCCGAGGCTTGAACCCGGGACCTCAGTGGTGCAAAGCGAGGGAACTACCGCTGCGCTGACTCGCCCTCCTGCGCTAACTCGCCCTCCCACATACACTAAGCCATTTCAAATAAAAAGTTTTGGTTTTGGTTTTGATCAGGTGGTTTCCAATTATCCTGCCTAAGCTCTTCACTGACATAACTACCAATACCTTTGTCTGTACCCTTTGTTAGAAACTTGAAACTTGTAGAAAGCCATTTCGGTTTTCATTTTAGTTTGTTACATAATTGTGTGACCACAGGAAATCAGGTTTGAAGTTACCGCGATCAAAGTATAAAAAAGAAGTTTATAAATTTAGCAGTGCAATATTCACAAGCAGAGAAGTCAAACAAGTCAATCCACATTTGAAAGCGTGTAGTTTTCAAAATAAGCCTAGGCTTATTTCTCTGTGAAAAAATATAGACCATCGAAATATTTCCACCAAGATAACAAAAGAATAGACACTAAAGTGATATATACACTATTATATAATACTCTATTTATGTACATATTGCATGCAGGAGGATCGATAGAAAGCTATATAACTTCCAATAATAGGCTGGTTGAAATGGACTTTTATTCAAATTACCGTATTCGAAAGAAATGAGAAGAGAGAGAGAGGGGGGTGTGTGTGTGTATGTATTTTAGCCATAACCACCCTGCATAACTCTGAAAGGCCCTCTGAGCGGTTCACAAGTTTGCATCAATTATTTTTCGGGTTTTGTGAAAAATCTAAACATGTTTAGATTTTTCCCGATACCCTCAAATTAAATGATCGTAGTCATTAACCTCTCTATATTATATACCGTAGTTATTACTCCATGGATAATTCCCATTATTTTTTACCATCACTGATATTTATTGTGTTAATATTGATGATCTGTGTGGTTGCATCAAAGGACTAGACAAGGAGAATCATTCCTACGTATCAATTCCCTATATGCCATCATGCAATATTGTAGAGGGCATGATGTAGTACATCGACCTCATAGGTTGTTTCATACTGATGATGGTTACTGTGGGGACTTTGTAATTATTATGTCTAAATAAGGGCATATCAAGTACATTATGTGTATCAACATCTATTGTGATTGGCTGTGATTGGGGTTCTCGCAAAATCCACACAGGGGAAAAAGATGCATTATGGAAAATCCATACACACCAAGACATGGCCTTAATCTCCCATACAGGCCATGTGAATTTCGAATAGAATTACTTGAATGTGTGACTCCATTATTTTGAAATCTACATCCCCTGTGTGGGAGTTTAAGATCATGTCTTTTATAGTTGCTATCTACTGATGATAGTTGCT
The DNA here is from genome assembly GCF_039555335.1 of Amphiura filiformis. Classification (NCBI taxonomy): domain Eukaryota; kingdom Metazoa; phylum Echinodermata; class Ophiuroidea; order Amphilepidida; family Amphiuridae; genus Amphiura; species Amphiura filiformis. Next base: position 41,405,408 of record NC_092638.1, on the reverse strand, counting down.
ATCTACTGATAGTTGCTATCTACTGAAGATAGTTGCTATCTCCTGAAGATAATTGCTATCTACTGACGATATTTGCTATCTACTGATGATAGTTGCTATCTACTGAAGATAGTTGCTATCTACTGAAGATAATTGCTATCTACTGATGATATTTGCTATCTACTGATGATAGTTGCTATCTACTGAAGATAGTTGCTATCTACTGAAGATAGTTGCTATCTACTGAAGATAGTTGCTATCTACTGAAGATAGTTGCTATCTACTGATGATAGTTGCTATCTACTGATGATAGTTTTTTATCAACTGAAGATAGTTGCAGACTACTGAAGATAGTTGCAGACTACTGAAGATAGTTGCTTATCTACTGAAGATAGTTGTTATCTACTGAAGATAGCAATTACATGCCTGTTTCTTACAGTTGATTTTGAGTCATTAAAATTACTTTTGTATTCCTAGAACCATAAAAAGGTTGTTAAATTATCAATATAAAAAGTTAACATTGTTCATTAATAATTCAAGTTCATATTTCATTGCGACGTTCAATGTTAACCACTCAACATGAAAGTATTTTGATAAAGAGCTTATTATTACTTGAAAGTTTTAATGTAGAAAATATGAATATGAAAGTTGCATTTTTCATTATAATTCAAGATCATATTTCCTTGCGATGCTCAATGTTAACAATGTCAGCATAATGAAGGCATTTTAATTAAGAGCTTTTTATGTTCCATTGAGAGTCATTTTATTATTATCAGACCAAGGAACTTTAAACTATGCATAGTACGCAGAGTGCGCGCCCGTGCATATACAATCAATGCATGGGTTGCCTCTTTCTAACACTTGCTCTGATTGGTCCTCTATTTCTAGGAGTACATGAAAAAGCAAGATTGAATACGAAAATATGATTAATTTTCTGATGTGGAAAAATACAGCCAATTTAGGAAAATAATTGTGTTTATCATACAGGGCTTACACACCGACTTTTTTTGACACTTATCTAATTTTTAAAATTTTGTATATATTATATGGAATTGTTGCGATTTAAAAATATGTTGATTGAATAAAGATGATTTAATTTCATTAATAGAACTATTATATTATTACCTCATAAGTGTCTATTCATTTCAATAATGTCCACCTGCATCTCGCTCGATAAACTTTGGACCATTTTTATATGCATGCCGTTTGTCTCAATTCTTACACGGACCATATACATGTGGATATTGTGAAACCATATCTAACAATCTAAGGGTCAGCATAGACTAAATATTTATTGAATAAAATTGAATCACATGCACATCTATTCAAAGCTACACTTTTTTTAGAATACTGGATAGCTGTGATGTCAAATTATTGTAGCATGAAACAAAATACCCCAAGCTTGTGTAATACTCCCACACCTCCTGTTATATACCAAACACAAGCAGATTAAATATACCTCATTAAGAGAAGTATGTGTCAATGGGACCACAATACTTAATTAATAATAAGGAGTTTATAAGATGCACGAAATGATGCTGCAGGTAAAGAAATGACCTTCAAATCTTCAAATATATGAGTGGCTATTCATAGTAGATAAAATGCTTTTAAAGCATGAAAATAACTGGTTATATGGTTAAAAATATGCTTTCATTGTTCCACAATCCCGGAAAAAATGTGTTCGAACACCCACTGTAATTCCCATGTTCATCTTAGTATAGTGCACATGCTATATGAGTCACTGGTAAACTAAGAATTATAATAGAGTTCTCTCAATGTTCATCTTAAGCATATCCCCTCCCCTTTCCCCACCAATCAATGTTGGGAGAAGATATGGTGAAGATGAGCATATTGGGTATGCCAACATTGTACGGGGTAGAAGGGGGCAACAAGGCCTTTAAAGTGTTCAAACAATTTTTTCTAAGATTGCAGTCAAATAACTTATGTATTGTTTTATACTTTGATCAGCTCGTAATTGGTGGGCCTTATAACATCGCAGATTAATATCAAAATATTTTATTTTGAGAATTGTCTTGTGACATCTCGCCTTAAGCATTACAAATTATTAATTAAGTCCTATACTTTACCTACTTTCTAACACAAATTATAGACCAGACAAGTCAACTAAGTCTCTACTTTTCAGCGTAGTGGTAAAAGCCTAACATTTCCCGTCTATTACGAGCTGATCAAACTATAATATGTGACACTGCTGCGTCATATATTTAATTCAAAACTATAGCTGATTGTTGGGATAATAATGCTTGTGTGTAAGGAGAAAAATGTTAACCACCCACCTTTAATACAATGTCATTTCCTTATCACCCACCTTTAATTCAATGTCATTTACAGCACACATTACATTAATTGCTAATGAAAATATCATATATTGACTAATGAAAAGTAACCACAGCTGATTTCTTAAAACCTTTCACAGATATAAATTTGATATACATTTCTATCAGCCTAATGCACTTTTAACTTGATGTAGACTACTTACATTTTAATTATGAAAAATGTTTAACCTTGAATACACTTTGAAAAAATGTGGTTATTTTATAGAATTTATGTCAATGACAATGCAAATACCCATCCAACACACATATCTTTAATTTAATCGTAACTGCTCACATTTATAATTTCATAAAATATTGCAAGTGGCTTATTCTCTGTGTTAATGCCTATCCCCATGCAGTGTTCATTCACTCCCATTTATTTGCTAACCGTTTTTGAATAAATATATTTTATGACACTCTAACCTAGCAAACTATGAGGCAGTAATAATAGATATTGTTATACCCGCATGCGAAGCATGGACGGGTATATTGCCATCCTTGGGTTTCATCTCCTTATACCCGCATGCGAAGCATGGACGGGTATATTGCCATCCAGTGGTTTCCTTTCCTTCTCCTCCTCCTTCTCCTTCCATCAAACACATCATTCTGTCAAGGCTAGCGCTAAAACTACAAGGGCCCCAGGACCCATATGTGGTACACTTATGGGCCCTACCCGTAGAAGTGCCTTTTGCCCATCTTGGCCCCAGAGGTCAAAGGTCACGGGCCCCAGGGGCCCAAATGTGAAAATACAAAGCACACCATTTCTCATCAAATGAAGCAGCCTCAGGGCCCTGAGTTGGTACACTGATAGCCCTAGGGGTACTCTATATATTTACAAATATATAAGAGCCCCATATGTTATATATTATGGGCCCCAGGGGCCCAAATGTTAAAATATGGTGCAACAGATTGACAAGCCTAGCTCTAAAAGTACAAGATCACTAGGGCTCATATGTGGCATATGTATGGGCCCTAAGTTGTAGATGTGCCTTTTGCCCATTTTGGCCCCAGATGTACAAGGCTGGGGCCCCAGGGGCCCAAATGTTAAAACAAAGGGCCGGCCGTTTCTCAGCAAATAAAGTAGCTACAGGGTTCAGATTTGGTACACAGATAGGTCTTTAGTATTATATTGTCATATGTATATATAGCCCCCATATGTCACATAATATGGGCCCCAGGGCCCCAAATGCTAAAACATGGGGCCGGCCGTTACTCAGTAAATAAAGCAGCTACAATGCCCAGCTTGAGTCTACTGATAGCACTTGAGAATCATACTTCAACATATGTACATGAGCCCCATAAGTCATATATATTGGGCCCCAGGGCCCCAAATGTTAAAACATCTCATCATATAAAGCAGCTTTATGGCTCAGAGTTTGTACACAGATTGCACCTGAGAAATACATTGTTATATGTACATATGAGCCCCATATATCACATAATATTGGCCCCAGGGCCTCAAACGCTAAAACATAGGGCCGGCCGTTACTCAGTAAATAAAGTAGCTACAGTGGCCAGCTTGAGTCTACTGATAGCACTAGAGAATTATACTTCAACATAATTATATACATGGGCCTCATAAGTCAAATCTTATGGGCCCCAGGGCCCCAAATGTTAAAACAAAGGGCGGGCTGCGTTTCTCATCAAAGAAAGCAGCTTCCGGGCTCAGAATTTGTACACAGATCGCACCTGAGAATTATATTGTTACTAACACCCACACACCCATCCACCCCACACACGTAGGACTAAACAGACAGATCGTATTATATCGTTATGAATTGCAGACGGCCGAATCCGGATTCGACTTTTGGTAAATTCATTTTACGCATTCATTACTTTTGAATTTGAGAATAAGGGATTAATGCTATACATGATAGAGGGCAGCATGTCATTTTTTTAACAGATATCAGATGATAAGTATTCAAAAGAGGGCGGCATACAGGGTTAGCTAACGGTGACTCACAGTACGGTCAAAGACGATAACCGTTAAAAAATCGATATACCGCCCTCTATAGGTAAAGCATTGATCCCTTGTTCTCTAATTCAAAAGTAATGCATGTCAAAAATGAATTTACCAAAAGTCGAATCCGGATTCGCCGCTCTGTCAATTCATAACGATATCATATCATAATTGGAAATACCAGCGTGAAACGTTAAGGCTGTTCCAGTTAAATTACATACCCATTGGCTGTTCCATTTAAATTACATACTCCCTCTGAAATAGGCTAAAAAGGCTGTTCCGTTTAATTTACATACTCCCTCTGAAATGGCTGTTCCATTTAATTTACATACTCCCTCTGGAATAGTTTCCCCCTAATAATATTGCATAGCCTCACTGTGAGTAAGAGAGACTGACAACAGCAACCTATGGGGAGTATTGAGAGACGACTCCCCTGGGAGGGGACTTTTTACAATTTCTTTATTTTAAGTGCTGCGACAGTGCAACCTGCATTCAATTAAAGCGTGTGACTTGGACTTTCACTTTTTACACATTTTCTGCCCAATTGGGCGACTTTTTACAATTTCTTTATTTTAAGTCCTCAGCAAATAAGGACTGTAAGTTTGGGTACACCGATAACATGCGGGTATAGCCGTATTTGTGTACAAATATATAGCCTTCTAGTTATACCCGTATGCAGAGCATGCAGGGTATCTTCCCATCCTTGGGTTTCATCTTCTCCTCCTTCTCCTCCTCCTCCTCCATCAAACACATTATTCTGTCAAGGCTAGCGCTAAAACTACAAGGGCCCCAGGGCCCATATGTGGTACACTTATGGGCCCTACCCCGTAGAAGTGCCTTTTGCCCATCTCGGCCCCAGAGGTCAAAGGTCACGGGCCCCAGGGGCCCAAATGTAAAAATACAAACCATGCCGTTTCTCATCAGATGAAGCAGCCTCAGGGCCCTGAGTTGGTACACTGATAGCCCCAGGGGTACTCTATAAATACAAGTATACATGAGCCCCATATGTTATATATTATGGGCCCCAGGGCCCCAAATGTTCAAAATATGGGGCAACAGATTGACAAGCCTAGCTCTAAAGCTACAAGGGCACTAGGACTCATATGTTGCACATGTATAAGCCCTAAATTGTAGATGTGCCTTTTGCCCATTTTGGCCCCAGATGTACAAGGCTAGAGGCCCCAGGGACCCAAATTTTAAAACAAATGGCCGGCCGTTTCTCAGCAAATAAAGTAGCTACAGGGCTCAGATTTGGTACACAGATAGGTTTTTAGTATTATATTGTCATATGTACATATGTATCCCATATGTCACATAATATGGGCCCCTGGGCCCCAAACGCTAAAACATAAGGCCGGTCGTTACTCTGTAAATAAAGCAGCTTTAGGGCTCAGAGTTAGTACACAGATTGCATTTGAAAATCACATTGTTATAGGTACATGTGAGCCCCATATATTACATTATATGGGCCCTAGGGCCCCAAACGCTACAACATAGGGCCGGCCGTTACTCTGTAAATAAAGCAGCTTTAGGGCTCAGATTTAGTACACAGATTGCACCTGAGAATCACATTGTTATATGTACATGTGAGCCCCATATATTACATTATATGGGCCCCAGGGCCCCAAACGGGTAAAACATAGGGCCGGCCGTTACTCAGTAAATAAAGCAGCTACAGTGCCCAGCTTGAGTCTACTGATAGCACTAGAGAATTAAACTTCAACATATGTCCATGGGCCTCATAAGTCAAATATTATGGGCCCCATGGCCCCAAATGTTAAAACAAAGGGCCGGCCGTTTCTCATCAAATAAAGCAGCTTCCGGGCTCAGAATTTGTACACACTAGCACCTGAGAATTATATTGTTATTAACACCCACATAACCCCCCCCCCCCACCCTACACACGTAGGACTAAACAGACATATCCGTATTATAATTATTAATATAATAATTGGAAATACCAGCATGAAGCGTTAAGGCTGTTCCAGTTGAATTACATACCCATTGGCTGTTCTATTTAATTTACATACTCCCTCTGAAATGGTCCCAAAATAGGCTGTTCCGTTTAATTCACATACTCCCTCTAAAATGGCTGTTCCATTTAATTTACATACTCCTTCTCCATCAAACACATCATTCTGTCAAGGCTAGCGTTAAAACTACAAAGTCCCTGGGGCCCATATGTGGTACACTTATGGGCCTTACCCTGTAGAAGTGCTTTTTGCCCATCTTGGCCCCAGAGGTCAAAGGTCAGGGGCCCAAATGTTAAAATACAAAGCAGGCCGTTTCTCATCAAATGAAGCAGCCTCAGGGCCCTGAGTTGGAACACTAATAGCCCTAGGGGTACTCTATATTTACAAATATACAAGAGCCCAATATGTTATATATTGTGGGCCCCAAGGGCCCAAATGTTAAAATATGGTGCAACAGATTGACAAGCCTAGCTCAAAAAGTACAAGATCACTAGGGCTCATAAGTGGCATATGTATGGGCCCTAAGTTGTAGATGTGCCTTTTGCCCATTTTGGCCCCAGATGTACAAGGCTAGGGGCCCCAGGGGCTCAAATGTTAAAACAAAGGGCCGGCCGTTTCTCAGCAAATAAAGTAGCTACAGGGTTCAGATTTAGTACACAGATAGGTCTTTAGTATTATATTGTCATATGTATATATAAGTCCTATATGTCACATAATATGGGCCCCAGGGCCCCAAAAACTAAAACATAGGGCCGGCCGTTACTCAGTAAATAAAGCAGCTACAATGCCCAGCTTGAGTGTACTGATAACACTTGAGAATTATACTTCATCATATGTAAATGAGCCCCATAAGTCAAATATTATGGGCCCCAGGGCCCCAAATCTTAAAACAAAGGGCCGGCCGCTTCTCATCAAATAAAGCAGCTTCAGGGCTTGTACACAGATTGTACCTGAAAATTACATTGTTCTATGTACATATGGGTCCCATATGTCACATAATATGGGCCCCAGGGCCCCAAAACGCTAAAACATAGGGCCGGCCGTTACTCAGTAAATAAAGCAGCTACAGTGCCCAGCTTGAGTCTACTGAGAGCACCAGAGAATTATACTTTAATATATGTTCATGAGCCTCATAAGTCAAATACAATGGGCCCCAGGGCCCCAAATGTTAAAACAAAGGGCCGGTCGTTTCTCATCAAATTAAGTAGCTTCAGGGCTCAGAGTTTGTACACAGATTGCACCTGAGAATTATATTGTTACTAACACCCACCCCATACACGTAGGACTAAACAGATCCACAGAGAATCAACGTTAAGGCTATTCCAGTTAAATTACATACCCATTGGCTGTTCCATTTAATTTACACACTCCCTCTGAAATGGCCCCAAAATAGGCTGTTCCGTTTAATTTACATACTCCCTCTGAAATGGCTGTTCCATTTAATTTACATACTCCTTCTGGAATAGTTTTCCCCTGATCATATTGCATAGCCTCACTGTGAATAAGAGACTGACAACAGCAACCTATGGAGAGTAAGAGAGACGCCTCCCCTGGGAGGGGACATTTTACAATTCCTTTATTTTAAGTGCTACGAGAGTGCAACCTACATTAAATCAAAGCTTATGACTTGGACTTTCACTTTTTACACATTTTCCGTCCAATTGGGCGACTTTTTACAATTTCTTAATTTTAAGTCCTCAGCAATAAAGGACTGTAAGTTTTGGTACACCGATAACATGCGGGTATAGCCGTATTTGTGTACAAATATATAGCCTTCTAGTTTGGTTTCTTATACCCGCATGCGAAGCATGGACGGGTATATTGCCATCCTTGGGTTTCATCTCCTTCTCCTTCTCCTTCTTCTATCAAACACATCATTCTGTCAAGGCTAGCGCTAAAACTACAAGGGCCCCAGGGCCCATATGTAGTACACTTATGGGCCCTACCCCGCAGATGTGCCTTTTGCCCATCTCGGCCCCAGAGGTCAAAGGTCACGGGCCCCAGGGGCCCAAATGTAAAAACACAAACCATGCCATTTCTCATCAGATGAAGCAGCCTCAGGGCCCTGAGTTGGTACACCGATAGCCCCAGGGGTACTCTATATATACAAGTTTACATGAGCCCCATATGTCATATATTATGGGCCCCAGGGCCCCAAATGTTAAAATAAGGGGCAACAGATTGACAAGGCTAGCTCTAAAACTATAAGGGCAACTAGGGCTCATATGTGGTACATGTATGAGCCCTAAGTTTTCAATGTGCCTTTTGCCCATTTTGGGCCCAGATGTTAAAGGCTAGGGGCCCCAGAGGCCCAAATGTTAAAACAAAGGGCCGGCCATTTCTCAGCAAATAAAATAGTTACATGGTTCAGATTTGGTACACTAATAGGTCTTAAGCATTATACTACTATATGTATATATGAGCCACATGTGTCACATAATATGGGCCCCAGGGCCCCAAACGCTAAAACATAGGGCCGGCCGTTACTCTGTAAATAAAGCAGCTACAATGCCCAGCTTGAGTTTACTGATAGAACTAGAGAATCATACTTCAACATATGTACATGAGTCTCATAAGTCAAATATTATGGGCCCCAGGGCCCCAAATGTTAAAACAAAGGGCCGGCCGTTTCTCATCAAATAAAGCAGCTTCCGGGCTCACAATTTGTACACAGATAGCACCTGAGAATTATATTGTTACTAACATACACCCACCCACCCCACACACGTAAGACAGATCCGTATTATAATATTATATGATGGTAATTGGAAATACCAGCGTGAAGCGTTAAGGCTGTTCCAGTTAAATTACATACCCATTGGCTGTTCCATTTAATTTACATACTCCCTCTGAAATGGCCCCAGAATAGGCTGTTCCGTTTAATTTACATACTCCCTCTGAAATGGCTGTTCCATTTAATTTACATACTCCTTCCGGAACAGTTTTCCCCTAATCATATTGCATAGCTTCATTGTGAATAAGAGAGACTGACAACAGCCACCTATGGAGAGTAAGAGAGACGACTCCCCTGCGAGGGGACTTTTTACAATTTCTTTATTGTGCGTGCTACGACAGTGCAACCTACATTCAATTAAAGCTTGTGACTTGGGCTTTCACTTTTTACACATTTTCTGCCCAATTGGGCGAGTTTTACAATTTCTTTATTTTAAGTCCTCAGCAAATAAGGACTGTAAGTTTGGGTACCCCGATAACATGCGGGTGTAGGCGTATTTGTGTACAAATATATAGCCTTCTAGTTCTTCTCCTCCTTCTCCTTCTCCATCAAACACCTCATTCTGTCAAGGCTAGCGCTAAAACTACAAAGGCCCTGGGGCCCATATGTAGTACACTTATGGGCCCTACCCCTGTAGAAGTGCCTTTTGCCCATCTTGGCCCCAGAGGTCAAGGTCACGGGCCCCAGGGGCCCAAATATGAAAATACAAAGCACGCCGTTTCTCATCAAATGAAGCAGCCTCAGGGCCCTCAGTTGGTACACTGATAGCCCTAGGAGCACTCTATATTTACAAATATACAAGAGCCCCATATGTTATATATTATGGGCCCCAGGGGCCCAAATGTTACAATATGGTGCAACAGATTGACAAGCCTAGCTCTAAAAGAGCAAGATCACTAGGGCTCATACATGGCATATGTATGGGCCCTAAGTTGTAGATGTGCCTTTTGCCCGTTTTGGCCCCAGATTTACAAGGCTAGGGGCCCCAGGGGCCAAAATGTTAAAACAAAGGGCCGGCCGTTTCTAAGCAAATAAAGTAGCTACAGGGTTCAGATTTGGTACACAGGTAGGTCTTTAGTATTATATTGTCAAATGTATGTATAACCCCATACGTCACATAATATGGGCCCCAAGGCCCCAAACGCTAAAACATAGGGCCGGCCGTTACTCAGTAAATAAAGCAGCTACAATGCCCAGCTTGAGTTTACTGATAGCACTTGAGAATTATACTTCAACATATGTACATGAGCCTCATAAGTAAAAAAATATGGGCCCCAGGGCCCCACATGTTAAAACAAAGGGCCGGCCGTTTATCATCAATTAAAGCAGCTTTAGGGCTCAGAGTTTGTACACAGATTGCACCTGAGAATTACATTGTTATATGTACATATGAGCCCCATATAGCACATAATATGGGCCCCAGGGCCCCAAATGCTAAAACATAGGGCCAGCCATTACTCAGTAAATAAAGCAGCTACAGGGTTCAGATTTGGTACACAGATAGGTCTTTAGTATTATATTGTCGTATGTATATATAATCCCCATATGTCACATAATATGGGCCCCAGGGCCCCAAACGCTAAAACATAGGGCCGGCCGTTACTCAGTAAATAAAGCAGCTACAATGCCCAGCTTGAGTCTACTGATAGCACTTGAGAATCATACTTTAACATATGTACATGAGCCCCATAAGTCATATATATTGGGCCCCAGGGCCCCAAATGTTAAAACAAAGGGACGGCCGTTTCTCATCAAAGAAAGCAGCATCCGGGTTCAGAATATGTACACAGATAGCACCTGAGAAGTATATTGTTACTAACACCCACACACCCATCCACCCCACACACGTAGGACTAAACAGACAGATCGTATTATCATAATTGGAAATACCAGCGTGAAGCGTTAAGGCTGTTCCAGTTAAATTACATACCCATTGGCTGTTCCATTTAATTTACATACTCCCTCTGAAATGGCCCCCAAAAGGCTGTTCCGTATAATTTACATACTCCCTCTGAAATGGCTGTTCCATTTAATTTACATACTCCCTCTGGAATAGTTTCCCCTGAATCATATTGCATAGCCTCACTGTGAGTAAGAGAGACTGACAACAGCACCCTATGGAGAATAAGAGAGACGACTCCCCTGTGAGGGGACTTTTTACAATTTCTCAAGTACAAGATCACTGGGACTCATATATGGCATATGTATGGGCCCTAAGTTGTAGATGTGCCTTTTGCCCATTTTGGTCCCAGATTTACAAGGCCAGGGGCCCCAGGGGCCCAAATGTTAAAACAAAGGGCCGGCCGTTTGGGGCCCATATTATGTGACACTTTCACTTTTTACACATTTTCTGCCCAATTGGGCGACTTTTTACAATTTCTTTATTTTAAGTCCTCAGCAAATAAGGACTGTAAGTTTGGGTACACCGATAACATGCGGGTATAGCCGTATTTGTGCACAAATATATAGCCTTCTAGTTATCTATGCCTGTGCAACAGGGCATAGATATTCTGCTTATGCTCTTTAGTCTTCTCCTTTTATCTATGCCTGTGCAACAGGGCATAGATATTCTGCTTATGCTCTTTAGTCTTCTCCTTTTCCTTCTCCTCCTTCTTCTCACGCTTCATATTAACAGGACTATCTCCAAAACTACAATGGCCCCATGGCTCATATTTGGCACACTTAATGGCCCTACCCCATAGATGTGCCTTTTGCCCATTTTGGCCCCCATAGGTCAAGGTCACGGGCCCCAGGGGCCCAAATGTAAAAATACAAAGCATGCCGTTTCTCATCAAATAAAGCAGCCTCAGGGCCCTGAGTTGGTGCACTGATAGCCCCAGGAGTACTCTATATTTACCTTATACATGAGCCCCATATGTCATATATTATGGGCCCCAGGGCCCCAAATGTTAAAAAAAGGGGCAACAGTTTGAAAAGGTTAGCTGTGAAACTACAAGGGCACTAGGGCTCATATGTGGCACACGTATGGGCCCGAACTTGTAGATATGCATTTTACCAATTATGGCCCCAGATTTTTTAAGGCTAGGGGCCCAGAGGCCCAAATGTTAAAACAAAGGGCCGGCCGTTTCTCAGCAAATAAAGTAGCTACAGGGCTCAGATTTGGTACACAGATAGGTTTTCAGTATAGGGTGATGGAACAGCCATTAAAGGGACACTCCATTTTGGGATTAAAGGGGTATTCAGATTTTTTTTGATTTTTTTTTTTGATTTTTTTTTGTATGGAACATGTTTGTTGCATTATTTAAGGAGGAGCGCCCTCAAGCTTTTACACAGCAAATGCAATTAAAGGGCTATTATTTGATTTTTAATTAATTAATTAATTTTAATTTTTTTGTTGGTATACTGATAGCCCTTTTAGAATATGGGGTGTCAGTGGGTGTTAGGGTGATGGAACAGCCATTAAAGGGACACTCCGTTTTGGGATTAAAGGGGTATTCAGATTTTTTGATTTTTTTTTTTTTGTATGGAACGTGTTTGTTGCATTATTTAAGGAGGAGCGCCCTCAAGCGTTTACACAGCAAATGCAATTAAAGGGCTATTATTTGATTTTTAATTAATTAATTAATTTAATTTTTTTTGTTGGTATACTGATAGCCCTTTTATAATATGGGGTGTCAGTGGGTGTTAGGGTGATGGAACAGCCATTAAAGGGACACTCCGTTTTGGGATTAAAGGGGTATTCAGATTTTTTTATTTTTTTTATTTTTTATTTTTTTTTGTATGGAACATGTTTGTTGCATTATTTAAGGAGGAGCGCCCTCGAGCGTTTACACAGCAAATGCAATTAAAGGGGTTATTATTTGATTTTTAATTATTTATTTATTTCAATTTTTTTTGTTGGTATACTGATAGCCCTTTTAGAATATGGGGTGTCAGTGGGTGTTAGGGTGATGGAACAGCCATTAAAGGGACACTCCGTTTTGGGATTAAAGGGTATTCAGATTTTTGATTTTTTTTTTTTTTGTATGGAACGTGTTTGTTGCATTATTTAAGGAGGAGCGCCCTCAAGCGTTTACACAGCAAATGCAATTAAAGGGCTATTATTTGATTTTTAATTAATTAATTAATTCTAATTTTTTTGTTGGTATACTGATAGCCCTTTTATAATATGGGGTGTCAGTGGGTGTTAGGGTGATGGAACAGCCATTAAAGGACACTCCGTTTTGGGATTAAAGGGTATTCAGATTTTTTATTTTTTTATTTTTTATTTTTTTTTGTATGGAACATGTTTGTTGCATTATTTAAGGAGGAGCGCCCTCGAGCGTTTACACAGCAAATGCAATTAAAGGGGTATTATTTGATTTTTAATTATTTATTTATTTCAATTTTTTTTGTTGGTATACTGATAGCCCTTTTAGAATATGGGGTGTCAGTGGGTGTTAGGGTGATGGAACAGCCATTAAAGGGACACTCCGTTTTGGGATTATCGGGGTATTCAGATTTTTTTTTTTGTATGGAACATGTTTGTTGCATTATTTAAGGAGGAGCGCCCTCGAGCGTTTACACAGCAAATGCAATTAAAGGGGTATTATTTGATTTTTAATTATTTATTTATTTCAATTTTTTTCGTTGGTATACTGATAGCCCTTTTAGAATATGGGGTGTCATGATGGATTAAGAGTGTCATGGTGGGTTAAGGGGGTTAGGGTGAGAAACACAGGCATAGATATTCGTGTTTGGTCAAACACAACTGTGCCATCTAGTTATATATGCCTGTGTAGCAGGGCATATATATTCTCCTTATGCTCTTTAGTCTTCTCCTTCTTATATATGCCTGTGTAGCCGGGCATATATATTCTCCTTATGCTCTTTAGTCTTCTCCTTCTTCTCCTTCTTCTTCTCCTCCTTCTCACGCTTCATATTGACAGGGCTAGCTCCAAAACTACAAGGGCCCCAGGGCTCATACTTGGCACACTTAATGGCCCCACCCCAAAGATGTGCCATTTAGGGGTCAAGGTCATGTCAAGGTCGTCTAAGTATATATTGTTGGATTGTCATCATATTTGGTGGATGTGATCACAATCGAATGCCGAAAAGGGTCAAGGTCATGTCAAGGTCATCCGAGTATAGTTTGTTGGATTATCATCAAACTTGGTGGATGAGCTTACCATCAGTGGCAATTATTGTCAAGGTCATGTCAAGGTCATCAGAGCAAAATTGTTGGGTTGTCATCAAACTTGGTTGATGAGATCACCATCGAGTGCCGAAAATGGTCAAGGTCATATCAAGGTCATCCGAGTATAGATTATTGAATTGCCACCAGACTTGGTGCATGGGATCACCATCGAATGACAAAAATGGTCAAGGTCATGTCAAGGTCATCAGAGTAAAGATTATTGGATTGCCACCAAACTTGGTGCATGGGATCATAATCGAATGCCAAAAATGGTCAAGGTCAAGTCAAGGTCATCAGAGTAAAGATTGTTAGATTGTAACCAAACTTGGTGAATGAGATCACCATCGAGCGCCAGTAATGGCCAAGGTCATGTCAAGGTCATCCGAGTATATATTGTTGGATTGTCACCAGACTTGGTGCATGGGATCACCATCGAATGCCAAAAATAGATAAGGTCATGTCAAGGTCATCAGAGTAAAGACTGTTGGATTGTAACCAAACTTGGTGGATGGTATAACCATCGAGTGCCAATAATGGTCAAGGTCATGTCAAGGTCATTGGGGGTTAGGGTGGGAATCACAGGCATATATATTCGTGTTTGCTCAAACACAACAGTGCCATCTAGTTCTTCTTCTTCTCCTTCTTCTTCTCCTTCTCACTCTTTATATTAACAGGGCTAGCTCCAAAACTACAAGGGCCCCTGGGCTCATACTTGGTACACTTAATGGCCCCACCCCAAAGATGTGCCTTTTAGGGGTCAAGGTCATGTCAAGGTCGTCTAAGTATATATTGTTGGATTGTCATCATATTTGGTGGACGTGATCACAATCGAATGCCGAAAAGGGTCAAGGTCATGTCAAGGTCATCCGAGTATAGTTTGTTAGATTATCATCAAACTTAGTGGATGAGATCTCCATCGAGTGCCAAATATGGTAAAGGTCATGTCAAGGTCATCAGAGCAAAAATTGTTGGATTGTCATCAAACTTGGTTGATGAGATCACCATCGAGTGCCGAAAATGGTCAAGGTCATATCAAGGTCATCCGGGTATAGATTATTGGATTGCCACCAAACTTGGTACATGGGATCACCATCGAATGCCAAAAATGGTCAAGGTCATGTCAAGGTCATCAGATCAAAGATTATTGGATTGCCACCAAACTTGGTACATGGGATCATAATCGAATGCGAAAAATGGTCAAGGTCATGCCAAGGTCATCAGAGTAAAGATTGTTAGATTGTAACCAAACTTGGTGAATGAGATCACAATCGAGCGCCAATATTGGTCGAGGTCATGTCAAGGTCATCCGAGTTAGATTGTTGGATTGTCACCAAACTTGGTGCATGGGATCACCATCGAATGCCAAAAATGGATAAGGTCATGTCAAGGTCATCAGAGTTAAGATTGTTGGATTGTAACCAAACTTGGTGGATGATATCACCATTGAGTGCTAATAATGGTCAAGGTCATGTCAAGGTCATTGGGGGTAGGGTGGGAATCACAGGCATATATATTCGTGTTTGCTCAAACACAACAGTGCCATCTAGTTATCTATGCCTGTGCAACAGGGCATAGATATTCTGCTTATGCTCTTTAGTCTTCTCCTTTTCCTTCTTCTTCTCCTTCTCCTTTTCCTTCTTACGCTTCATATTAACAGGGCTATCTCCAAAACTACAAGGGCCCCAGGGCTCATATTTGGCACACTTAATGACCCTACCCCATAGATGTGCCTTTTGCCCATTTTGGGCCCATAGGTCAAAGGTCACAGGCCCCAGGGGCCCAAATGTAAAAATACAAAGCATGCCGTTTCTCATCAAATAAAGCAGCCTCGGTGCCCTGAGTTGGTGCACTGATAGCCCCAGGGGTACTCTATATTTACAGATATACATGAGCCCCGTATGTCATATATTATGGGCCCCAGGGCCCCAAATGTTAAAAGAAGGGGCAACAGATTGACAAGGTTAGCTGTGAAACTACAAGGGCACTAGGGCTCATATGTGGCACACGTATGGGCCCGAACTTGTAGATATGCATTTTACCAATTATGGCCCCAGATTTTTTTTTAAGGCTAGGGGCCCAGAGGCCTAAATGTTAAAACAAAGGGCCGGCCGTTTCTCAACAAATAAAGTAGCTACAGGGCTCAGATTTGGTACACAGATAGATTTTCAGAATAGGGTGATGGAACAGCCATTAAAGGGACACTCCGTTTTGGGATTAAAGGGGTATTCAGATTTTTTTTTTTTATTTTTTATTTTTTGTATGGAACATGTTTGTTGCATTATTTAAGGAGGAGCGCCCTCAAGCATTTACACAGCAAATGCAATTAAAGGGCTATTATTTGATTTTTAATTAATTAATTAATTTTAATTTTGTTGTTGGTATACTGATAGCCCTTTTAGAATATGGGGTGTCAGTGGGTGTTAGGGTGATGGAACAGCCATTAAAGGGACACTCTCGTTTTGGGATTAAAGGGTATTCAGATTTTTTGATTTTTTTTTTTTTGATTTTTTTGTATGGAACGTGTTTGTTGCATTATTTAAGGAGGAGCGCCCTCAAGCGTTTACACAGCAAATGCAATTAAAGGGCTATTATTTGATTTTTAATGAATTAATTAATTTTAATTTTTTTTGTTGGTATACTGATAGCCCTTTTAGAATATGGGGTGTCAATGGGTGTTAGGGTGATGGAACAGCCATTAAAGGGACACTCTCGTTTTGGGATTAAAGGGGTATTCAGATTTTTTGATTTTTTTTTTTTTGATTTTTTTTGTATGGAACATGTTTGTTGCATTATTTAAGGAGGAGCGCCCTCAAGCGTTTACACAGCAAATGCAATTAAAGGGGTATTATTTGATTTTTAATTAATTTATTTATTTCAATTTTTTCGTTGGTATACTTATAGCCCTTTTAGAATATGGGGTGTCATGATGGATTAAGAGTGTCATGGTGGGTTAAGGGGTTAGGGTGGGAAACACAGGCATAGATATTCGTGTTTGGTCAAACACAACTGTGTTATCTAGTTATCTATGCCTGTGCAACAGGGCATAGATATTCTGCTTATGCTCTTTAGTCTTCTCCGTTTCCTTCTTCTCCTTTTCCTCCTTCTCACTCTTCACATTGACAGGGCTATCTCCAAAACTACAAGGACCCCAGGGCTCATATTTGGCACACTTATTGGCCCTACCCTGTAGATGTGCCTTTTGCCCATTTTGGCCCCATAGGCCAAAGGCCACGGGCCCCAGGGGCCCAAATGTAAAAATACAAAGCATGCCATTTCTCATCAAATAAAGCAGCCTCAGGGCCCTGAGTTGGTGCACTGATAGCCCCAGGGGTACTCTATATTTACAGGTATACATGAGCCCCATATGTCATATATTTTGGGCCCCCGGGCCCCAAATGTTTAAATAAGGGGCAACAGTTTGACAAGGTTAGCTGTAAAACTACAAGGGCACTAGGGCTCACATGTGGCACACGTATGGGCCCGAACTTGTAGATATGCATTTTGCCAATTTTGGCCCCAAATTGTTAAGGCTAGGGGCCCCAGAGGCCCAAATGTTAAAACAAAGGGCCGGCCGTTTCTCAGCAAATAAAGTAGCTACAGCGCTCAGATTTGGTACACTAATTGATCTTTAGCATTATATTTTTATATGAATATAATGTTAAAACAAAGGGCCGGCCGTTTCTCAGCAAATAAAGTAGCTACAGCGCTCAGATTTGGTACACTAATTGATCTTTAGCATTATATTTTTATATGAATATAATAGCCCCATATGTCACATAATATGGGCCCAGGGCCCCAATTGTTAAAACATAGGGCAGATGCAATTAAAGGGGTATTCCTTGATTTTCAATTTAATATTTTAATCAGTATACTGATAGCCCTTTTAGAATCAAACACATTCCAGATTAAAGGTGTCATGGTAGGTTAAGGACCGAGGGGGGGGGGGGTGTTAGGGTGATGGAACAGCCATTAAAGGGACACTCCGCTTTGGGATTAAAGGGGTATTCAGATTTTTTGATTTTTTTTTTTTTTTTTGTATGGAATATGTTTGTTGCATTATTTAAGGAGGAGCATCCTCAAGCGTTTACACAGCAAATGCAATTAAAGGGGTATTATTTGATTTTTAATTAATTAATTTATTTTAATTTTTTTCGTTGGTATACTGATAGCCCTTTTAGAATATGGGGTGTCATGATGGATTAAGAGTGTCATGGTGGGTTAAGGGGGTTAGGGTGGGAAACACATGCATAGATATTCGTGTTTGGTCAAACACAACTGTGCCATCTAGTTATCTATGCCTGTGGAACAGGGCATAGATATTCTGCTTATGCTCTTTAGTCTTCTCCTTTTCCTTCTTCTCCTTCTCCTCCTTCTCACCCTTCATATTAACAGGGCTATCTCCAAAAGTACAAGGGCCCCAGGGTTCATATTTGGCACACTTAATGGCCCTACCCCATAGATGTGCCTTTTGCCCATTTTGGCCCCATAGGTCAAAGGTCACGGGCCCCAGGGGCCCAAATGTAAAAATACAAAGCATGCCGTTTCTCATCAAATAAAGCAGCCTCAGGGCCCTGAGTTGGTGCACTGATAGCCCCAGGAGTACTCTATATTTACATGTATACATGAGCCCCATATGTCATATATTATGGGCCCCAGGGCCCCAAATGTTAAAAAAAAGGGGCAACAGTTTGACAAGGTTAGCTGTGAAACTACAAGGGCACAAGGGCTCATATGTGGCACACGTATGGGCCCGAACTTGTAGATATGCATTTTACCAATTATGGCCCCAGATTTTTTTAAGGCTAGGGGCCCAGAGGCCCAAATGTTAAAACAAAGGGCCGGCCGTTTCTCGGCAAATAAAGTAGCTACAGGGCTCAGATTTGGTACACAGATAGGTTTTCAGTATAGGGTGATGGAACTGCCATTAAAGGGACACTCCGTTTTGGGATTAAAGGGGTATTCAGATTTTTGATTTTTTTTTTTTGTTGATTTTTTTGTATGGAACATGTTTGTTGCATTATTTAAGGAGGAGCGCCCTCAAGCGTTTACACAGCAAATGCAATTAAAGGGCTATTATTTGATTTTTAATTAATTAATTAATTTTTTTGTTTTGTTGGTATACTGATAGCCCTTTTAGAATATGGGGTGTCAGTGGGTGTTAGGGTGATGGAACAGCCATTAAAGGGACACTCCGTTTTGGGATTAAAGGGGTATTCAGGTTGTTTGATTTTTTTTTTTTGATTTTTTTTTTGTATGGAACATGTTTGATGCATTATTTAAGGAGGAGCGCCCTCAAGCGTTTACACAGCAAATGCAATTAAAGGGGTATTATTTGTTTTTTAATTAATTTATTTATTTCAATTTTTTTCGTTGGTATACTGCATGATAGCCCTTTTAGAATATGGGGTGTCATGATGGATTAAGAGTGTCATGGTGGGTTAAGGGGGTTATGGTGGGAAACACAGGCATAGATATTCGTGTTTGGTCAAACACAACTGTGCCATCTAGTCTTCTCCTTCTCCTTCTTCTCCTTCTCACGCTTCATATTGACAGTGCTATCTCCAAAACTACAAGGGCCCCAGGGCTCATATTTGGCACACATAGTGGCCCTACCCCATAGATGTGCCTTTTGCCCATTTCGGCCCCATAGGTCAAAGGTCACGGGCCCCAGGGGCCCAAATGTAAAAATACAAAGCATGCCGTTTCTCATCAAATAAAGCAGCCTCAGGGCCCTGAGTTGGTGCACTGATAGCCCCAGGAGTACTCTATATTTACATATATACATGAGCCCCATATGTCATATATTAAGGGCCCCAGAAACCCAAAAAAGAATAAAAAAAGGGGCAACAGTTTGACAAGGTTAGCTGTGAAACTACAAGGGCACTAGGGCTCATATGTGGCACACGTATGGGCCCGAACTTGTAGATATGCATTTTACCAATTATGGCCCCAGATTTTTTTTTTTAAGGCTAGGGGCCCAGAGGCCCAAATGTTAAAACAAAGGGCCGGCCGTTTCTCAGCAAATAAAGTAGCTACAGGGCTCAGATTTGGTACACAGATAGGTTTTCAGTATAGGGTGATGGAACAGCCATTAAAGGGACACTCCGTTTTGGGATTAAAGGGGTATTCAGATTTTTGATTTTTTTTGATTTTTTTGTATGGAACATGTTTGTTGCATTATTTAAGGAGGAGCGCCCTCAAGCGTTTACACAGCAAAATGCAATTAAAGGGCTATTTTTTGATTTTTAATTAATTAATTTTAATTTTTTTGTTGGTATACTGATAGCCCTTTTAGAATATGGGGTGTCAGTGGGTGTTAGGGTGATGGAACAGCCATTAAAGGGACACTCCGTTTTGGGATTAAAGGGGTATTCAGATTTTTGATTTTTTTTTTTTTTGATTTTTTTTGTATGGAACGTGTTTGTTGCATTATTTAAGGAGGAGCGCCCTCAAGCGTTTACACAGCAAATGCAATTAAAGGGCTATTATTTGATTTTTAATTAATTAATTAATTTTTTTTTTTTTTTTGGTATACTGATAGCCCTTTTAGAATATGGGGTGTCAGTGGGTGTTAGGGTGATGGAACAGCCATTAAAGGGACACTCCGTTTTGGGATTAAAGAGGTATTCAGATTTTTTTTTTTTTTTTTTTTGATTTTTTTTTATGGAACATGTTTGTTGCATTATTTAAGGAGGAGCGCCCTCAAGCGTTTACACAAGCAAATGCAATTAAAGGGGTATTATTTGATTTTTAATTAATTTATTTATGTTAATTTTTTTCGTTGGTATACTGATAGCCCTTTTAGAACATGGGGTGTCATAATGGATTAAGAGTGTCATGGTGGGTTAAGGGGGTTAGGGTGGGAAACACAGGCATAGATATTCGTGTTTGGTCAAACACAACTGTGCCATCTAGTTATCTATGCCTGTGCAACAGGGCATAGATATTCTGCTTATGCTCTTTATCTATGCCTGTGGAACAGGGCATAGATATTCTGCTTATGCTCTTTAGTCTTCTCCTTCTTCTTCTTCTTCTTCTTCTCCTTCTTCTTCTCCTTTTCCTGACCCTTCACATTGACAGGACTATCTCCAAAACTACAAGGGCCCTAGGGCTCATATTTGGCACATATAATGACCATACCCCGTAGATTTGCCTTTTGCCCATCTTGGCCCCAGAGGTCAAAGGTCACGGGCCCCAGGGGCCCAAATGAAAAAATACCAATCATGCCATTTCTCATCAAATAAAACAGCCTCAGGGCCCTGAGTTGGTACACTGATAGCCCTAGGGGTACTCTATATTTACAAATATAAATGAGCCCCATATATCTTAAGTTATGGGCCCCAGGGCCCCAAATGTTAAAATAAGGGGCAACAGATTGACATGGCTAGCTCGAAAACTACAGGGGCACTAGGGCTCATATGTGGTACATTTACGGGCCCTAACTTGTAGATGTGACTTTTGCCCATTTTAGCTCCACATGTTCAAGGCTAGGGGCCCCAGAGGCCCAAATGTTAAAACAAAGGGCCGGCCGTTTCTCAGCAAATAAAGTAGCTACAAGGATCAGATTTGAAACACTAATAGGTCTTTAGCATTATATTGTTAAATGAATATAAAAGCCCCATGTCACATAATATGGGCCCCAGGGCCCCAAATGCTAAAACAAAGGGCCTGCCGTTACACGGTAAATAAAGCAGCTACAATGCCCTGCGTTGGTACACTGATAGCACTTTGATGCATGTAGTCCTACAGGGGGCCCATTTTCCTTATTATTATTTACTGAGTATTCCTACGTGTATGGGGTGGGGTAGGTTGGTGGGTGTTAAATGAAAGTAGTCCTACAGGGGACCTTTTTTATACTTTGTTTTATGTAGTCCTACGGGGGCCCATTTTCCTTATTACTATTTACTGAGTATTCCTATGTGTATGTGATGAGGTGGGTTGGTGGGTGTTAGATGAAAGTAGTCCTACAGGGGGACCTTTTTTATACTTTGATGCATGTAGTCCTACAGGGGCCCATTTTCCTTATTATTATTTACTGAGTATTCCTACGTGTATGGGGTGGGTAGGTTGATGGGTGTTAGATAAAAGTAGTCCCACTGGGGACCTTTTCTATACTTTGTTGCATGTAGTCCTACAGGGGCCATTTTCCTTACTATTATTTACCGAGTATTCCTACGTGTATGGGGTGGGGTAGGTTGGTGGGTGTTAAATGAAAGTAGTCCTACGGGGGACCTTTTCTATACTTTGTTGCATGTAGTCCTACAGGGGGCCATTTTCCTTACTATTATTTACCGAGTATTCCTACATGTATGGGGTGGGGTAGGTTGGTGGGTGTTAAATGAAAGTAGTCCTACAGGGGACTTTTTTATACTTTGTTTTATGTAGTCCTAAGGGGGGGCATTTTCTTTATTACTATTTACTGAGAATTCCTATGTGTATGGGGTGAGGTGGGTTGGTGGGTGTTAGATGAAAGTAGTCCTACAGGGGGACCTTTTTTATACTTTGTTGCATGTAGTCCTTCAGGGGGCCCATTTTCCTTATTATTATTTACTGAGTATTCATACGTGTATGGGGTGGGGTGGGTTAATGGGTGTCAGATGAAAGTAGTCCTATGGGGGACCTTTTTTATACTTTGTTGCATGTAGTCCTACGGGGGGCCATTTTCATTATTTTATTTACTGAGTATTCCTACGTGTATGAGGAGAGGTGGGTTGGTAGGTGTTAGATGAAAGTAGTCCTACAGGGGGACCTTTTTATACTTTGATGCATGTAGTCCTACAGGGGGCCCATTTTCTTTATTATTATTTACTGAGTATTCCTACGTGTATAAGGTGGGGTGGGTTGGTGGGTGTTAGATGAAAGAAGTCCTATGGGGGACTTTTGTATACTTTGTTGCATGTAGTCCTACAGGAGGCCCATTTTCCTTATTATTATTATTTGCTGAATATTACTACGTGTATGGGGTGGGGTGGGTTGGTGGGTGTTAGATGGAAGTAGTCCTACAGGGGGACCTTTTTATACTTTGTTGCATGTAGTCCTACAGGGGTGTATATAGGTAAGGGGTTAGGGTGGGAATCACAGGCATAGATATTCGTGTTTGGTCAAACACAACTGTGCCATCTAGTTAGTCTTCTCCTTCTTCTCCTTCTTCCTCTCCTTTTCCTGACCATTCATATTGACAGGTCTATCTCCAAAACTACAAGGGCCCTGAGGCTCATATTTGGCACAAAGATTGACCATACCCCGTAGGTGTGCCTTTGGCCCATCTTGGCCCTATAGGTCAAAGGTCACGGGCCCCAGGGGCCCAAATGTAAAAATACCAATCATGCCATTTCTCATCAAATAAAACAGCCTCAGGGCCCTGAGTAGGTACACTGATAGCACTAGAGGTACTCTATATTTACAAGTATAAATGAGCCCAATATATCTTAAGTTATGGGCCCCAGGGCCCCAAATGTTAAAATAAGGAGCAACAGATTGACATGGCTAGCTCAAAAACTACAGGGGCACTGGGGCTCATATGTGGTACACCTATGGGCCCTAACTTGTCGATGTGAGTTTTGCCCATTTTAGCTCCAGATGTTTAGGGCTAGGGGCCCAATAGGGCCAAATGTTAAAACAAAGGGCCGACCGTTTCTCAGCAAATAAAGTAGCTGCAATGCTCAGATTTGAAACACTAATAGGTCTTTAGCATTATATTGTTATATGAATATAAAAGTCCCATATGTCACATAATATGGGCCCCAGGGCCCCAAACGCTAAAACAAAGGGCCTGCTGTTACTCGGTAAATAAAGCAGCTACAATGCCTTGTGTTGGTATACTGATAGCCCTTTTAGCATTAAACATATTATGGGGTGTCAGGATGGGTTAAGGGCGTCATGGTGTGTTAAGGGGGGGGGGGGGGGTTAGGGGGGAATCACAGACATAGATATTCGTGTTTGGTCAAACACAACTGTGCCATCTAGTTTTCCTTCTTATATATGCCTGTGTAACAGGGCATATATATTCTCCTTATGCTCTTTAGTCTTCTCCTTCTTCTTCTCCTTCTCCTCCTCACGCTTCATATTAACAGGGCTAGCTCCAAAACTACAAGGGCCCCAGGGCTCATACTTGGCACACTTAATGCCCCCACCCCAAAGATGTGCCTTTTAGGGGTCAAGGTCATGTCAAGGTCATCTAAGTAAATATTGTTGGATTGTCATTATATTTGGTGGATGTGATCACAATCGAATGCCGAAAAGGGTCAAGGTCATGTCAAGGTCATCCGAGTATAGTTTGTTGGATTATCATCAAACTTGGTGGATGAGATCACCATCGAGTGCCAATTATTGTCAAGGTCATGTCAAGGTCATCAGAGCAAAAATTGTTGGATTGTCATCAAACTTGGTTGATGAGATCACCATCGAGTGCCGAAAATGGTCAAGGTCATATCAAGGTCATACGAGTATAGATTATTGGATTGCCACCAAACTTGGTGCATGGGATCATCATCGAATGCTGAAAATGGTCAAGGTCATGTCAAGGTCATCAGAGTAAAGATTATTAGATTGTAACCAAACTTGGTGAATGAGATCACCATCGAGCGCCAATATTGTCAAGGTCATATCAAGGTCATCCTAGTATAGATTGTTGGATTGTCACCAAGTTTGGTGCCTGGGATCACCATCGAATGCCAAAATGGTCAAGGTCATGTCAAGGTCATCAGAGTAAAGATGGTTGGATTGTAACTAAACTTGGTGGATGATATCACCATCGAGTGCCAATAATGGTCAAGGTCATGTCAAGGTCATAGGTGGTTAGGGTGGGAATCACAGGCATATATATTCGTGTTTGCTCAAACACAACAGTGCCATCTAGTTCTTCTTCTCCTTCTCCTTCTGACCCTTCACATTAACAGGGCTATCTCCAAAACTACAAGGACCCCAGGGCTCATATTTGGCACACTTAATGGCCCTACCCCATAGATGTGCCTTTTGCCTATTTTGGCCCCATAGGTAAAGGTCACGGGCCCCAGGGGCCCAAATGTAAAAATACAAAGCATGCCGTTTCTCATCAAATAAAAGCAGCCTCAGGGCCCTGAGTTGGTGCACTGATAGCCCCAGGAGTACTCTATATTAACATGTATACATGAGCCCCATATGTCATATATTATGGGCCCCAGGGCCCCAAATGTTAAAAAGGGGCAACAGTTTGACAAGGTTAGCTGTGAAACTACAAGGGCCCAGAGGCCCAAATGTTAAAACAAAGGGCCGGCCGTTTCTCAGCAAATAAAGTAGCTACAGGGCTCAGATTTGGTACACAGATAGGTTTTCAGTATAGGGTGATGGAATAGCCATTAAAGGGACACTCCGTTTTGGGATTAAAGGGGTATTCAGATTTTTGATTTTTTTTTGTTGATTTTTTTTGTATGGAACATGTTTGTTGCATTATTTAAGGAGGAGCGCCCTCAAGCGTTTACACAGCAAATGCAATTAAAGGGCTATTATTTGATTTTTAATTAATTAATTAATTTTAATTTTTGTTGTTGGTATACTGATAGCCCTTTTAGAATATGGGGTGTCAGTGGGTGTTAGGGTGATGGAACAGCCATTAAAGGGACACTCCGTTTTGGGATTAAAGGGGTATTCAGATTTTTTGATTTTTGATTTTTTTTGATTTTTTTTGTATGGAACGTGTTTGTTGCATTATTTAAGGAGGAGCGCCCTCAAGCGTTTACACAGCAAATGCAATTAAAGGGCTATTATTTGATTTTTAATTAATTAATTAATTTTAATTTTTTTTTTTTTTTTACTGATAGCCCTTTTAGAATATGGGGTGTCAGTGGGTGTTAGGGTGATGGTATTAGGATTTATAGGACACTCCGTTTTGGGATTAAAGGGGTATTCAGATTTTTTGATTTTTTTTTTTGATTTTTTTTTGTATGGAACGTGTTTGTTGCATTATTTAAGGAGGAGCGCCCTCGAGCGTTTACACAGCAAATGCAATTAAAGGGGTATTATTTGATTTTTAATTATTTATTTATTTCATTTTTTTCGTTGGTATACTGATAGCCCTTTTAGAATATGGGGTGTCATGATGGATTAAGAGTGTCATGGTGGGTTAAGGGGGTTAGGGTGGGAAACACAGGCATAGATATTCGTGTTTGGTCAAACACAACTGTGCCATCTAGTTATCTATGCCTGTGCAACAGGGCATAGATATTCTGCTTATGCTCTTTATACCCGCATGCGAAGCATGGACGGGTATATTGCCATTCTGTGGTTTCATCTCCTTCTCCTCCTTCTCCTTCTTCTATCAAACACATCATTCTGTCAAGGCTAGCGCTAAAACTACAAGGGCCCCAGGGCCCATATGTAGTACACTTATGGGCCCTCCCCCGCAGATGTGCCTTTTGGCCATCTCGGCCCCAGAGGACAAAGGGCACGGGCCCCAGGGGCCCAAATGTAAAAACACAAACTATGCCGTTTCTCATCAGATGAAGCAGCCTCAGGGCCCTAAGTTGGTACACTGATAGCCCCAGGGGTACTCTATATATACAAGTTTACATGAGCCCCATATGTCATATAATATGGGCCCCAGGGCCCCAAATGTTAAAATAAGGTGCAACAGATTGACAAGGCTAGCTCTAAAACTATAAGGGCACTAGGGCTCATATGTGGTACATGTATGAGCCCTAAGTTTTCAATGTGCCTTTTGCCCATTTTGAGCCCAGATGTTAAAGGCTAGGGGCCCCAGAGGCCCAAATGTTAAAACAAAGGGCCGGCCATTTCTCAGCAAATAAAATAGTTACAGGGTTCAGATTTGGTACACTAATAGGTCTTAAGCATTATACTACTATATGTATATATGAGCCCCATGTGTCACATAATATGGGCCCCAGGGCCCCAAACGCTAAAACATAGAGCCGGCCGTTACTCTGTAAATAAAGCACCTACAATGCCCAGCTTGAGTCTACTGATAGAACTAGAGAATCATACTTCAACATATGTACATGAGTCTCATAAATCAAATATTATGGGGCCCCAGGGCCCCAAATGTTAAAACAAATGGCCGGCCGTTTCTCATCAAATAAAGCAGCTTTAGGGCTCACAGTTTGTACACAGATTGCACCTGAAAATTATATTGTTATATGTACATGTGAGCCCCATATAGCACATTATATGGGCCCCAGGGCCCCAAACGCTAAATCATAGGGCCGGCCGTTACTCAGTAAATAAAGCAGCTACAGGGTTCAGATTTGATACACTAAACGGTCTTCAGCATTATATTGTTATATGTGTATATGAGCCCCATGTGTCACACAATATGGGCCTCAGGGCCCCAAACCCTAAAACATAGGGCCGGCCGTTACTTAGTAAATAAAGAAGCTACAATGCCCAGCTTTAGCCTACTGATAGAATTACAGAATTATACTTCAACATATGTACATGAGCCTCATAAGTCAAATACAATGGGCCCCAGGGCCCCAAATGTTAAAACAAAGGGCCAGCCGTTTCTCATCATATAAAGCAGCTTTAGGGCTCAGAGTTTGTACACAGATTGCACCTGAAAATTACATTGTTATATGTACATATGAGCCCCATATATCACGTAATATGGGCCCCAAGCGCTAAAACATAGGGCCGGCCATTACTCAGTAAATAAAGCAGCTACAGTGCCCAGCTTGAGTCGCTTGATAGCACTAGAGAATTATACTTCAAGATATGTACATGGACCTCATAACTCAAATATAATGGGCCCCATGGCCCCAAATGTTAAAACAAAGGGCCGGCCGTTTCTCATCAAATAAAGCAGCTTCGGGCTCAGAATTTGTACACAGATAGCACCTGAGAATTATATATATTGTTACTAACACCCCCACCCCCACCCCACACACATAGGACTAAACAGACAGATCCGTATTATAATATAATAATTGTAAATACCAGCGTGAAGCGTTAAGGCTGTTCAGTTAAATTACATATCCATTGGCTGTTCCATTTAATTTACATACTCCCTCTGAAATGGCCCCAAAATAGGCTGTTCCGTTTAATTTACATACTCCCTCTGGAATGGCGGTTCCATTTAATTTACATACTCCCTCTGGAATAGTTTTCCCCTAATCATATTGCATAGCCTCACTGTGAATAAGAGAGACTGACAACAGCAACCTATGGAGAGTAAGAGAGACGCCTCCCCTGGGAGGGGCCTTTGTACAATTTCTTTATTTTAAGTGCTACGACAGTGCAACCGACATTCAATTAAAGCTTGTGACTTGAACTTTCACTGTTTACACATTTTCTGCCCAATTGGGCGCCTTTTTACAATTTCTTTATTTTAAGTCCTCAGCAAATAAGGACTGTAAGTTTGGGTACACCGATAACATGCAGGTATAGCCGTATTTGTGTACAAATATATAGCCTTCTAGTTAGTCTTCTCCTTCTTCTCCTTCTTCTTCTCCTTTTCCTGACCATTCATATTGACAGGTCTATCTCCAAAACTACAAGGGCCCTGGGGCTCATATTTGGCACAAAGATTGACCATACCCCGTAGGTGTGCCTTTGGCCCATCTTGGCCCTATAGGTCAAAGGTCACGGGCCCCAGGGGCCCAAATGTAAAAATACCAATCATGCCATTTCTCATCAAATAAAACAGCCTCAGGGCCCTGAGTAGGTACACTGATAGCACTAGAGGTACTCTATATTTACAAGTATAAATGAGCCCAATATATCTTAAGTTATGGGCCCCAGGGCCCCAAATGTTAAAAATAAGGAGCAACAGATTGACATGGCTAGCTCAAAAACTACAGGGGCACTGGGGCTCATATGTGGTACACCTATGGGCCCTAACTTGTCGATGTGAGTTTTGCCCATTTTAGCTCCAGATGTTTAGGGCTAGGGGCCCAATAGGGCCAAATGTTAAAACAAAGGGCCGACCGTTTCTCAGCAAATAAAGTAGCTGCAATGCTCAGATTTGAAACACTAATAGGTCTTTAGCATTATATTGTTATATGAATATAAAAGCCCCATATATCACATAATATGGGCCCCAGGGCCCCAAACGCTAAAACAAAGGGCCTGCTGTTACTCGGTAAATAAAGCAGCTACAATGCCTTGTGTTGGTATACTGATAACCCTTTTAGCATTAAACATATTATGGGGTGTCAGGATGGGTTAAGGGCGTCATGGTGTGTTAGGGGGGGGGGGTTGGGGGGGAATCACAGGCATAGATATTCGTGTTTGGTCAAACACAACTGTGCCATCTAGTTATACCCGCATGCAATAGCATGCAGGGTATCTTCCCATCCTGTGGTTTCTTCTCCTTCTTCTTTTCCTCCTTCTCCATCAAACACATCATTCTGTCAAGGCTAGCGCTAAAACTACAAAGGCCCTGGGGCCCATATGTGGTACACTTATGGGCCTTACCCCGTAGAAGTGCCTTTTGCCCATCTTGGCCCCAGAGGTCAAAGGTCACGGGCCCCAGGGGCCCAAATGTGAAAATACAAAGCACGTCATTTCTCATCAAATGAAGCAGCCTCAGGGCCCTGAGTTGGTACACTGATAGCCCTAGGGGTACTCTATATTTACAAATATAAAAGAGCCCCATGTGTTATATATTATGGGCCCCAGGGGCCCAAATGTTAAATTATGGTGCAACAGATTGACAAGCCTAGCTCTAAATGTACAAGATCACTAGGGCTCATATGTGGCATATGTATGGGCCCTAAGTTGTAGATGTGCCTTTTGCCCATTTTGGCCCCAGATGTACAAGGCTGCGGGCCACAGGGGCCCAAATGTTAAAACAAAGGGCCGGCCGTTTCTCAGCAAATAAAGTAGCTACAGGGTTCAGATTTAGTACACAGATAGGTCTTTAGTATTATATTGTCATAGGTATATATAATCCCCAAATGTCACATAATATGGGCCCCAGGGCCCCAAACGCTAAAACATAGGGCCGGCCGTTACTCAGTAAATAAAGTAGCTACAGTGGCCAGCTTGAGTCTACTGATAGCACTTGAGAATCATACTTCAACATATGTACATGAGCCCCATAAGTCATATATATTGGGCCCCAGGGCCCCAAATGTTAAAACAAAGGGCCGGTCGTTTCTCAGCAAATAAAGTAGCTACAGGGTTCAGATTTGGTACACAGATAGGTCTTTAGTATTATATTGTCATAGGTATATATAATCCCCGTATGTCACATTATATGGGCCCCAGGGCCCCAAACGCTAAAACATAGGGCCGGCCGTTACTCAGTAAATAAAGTAGCTACAGTGGCCAGCTTGAGTTTACTGATAGCACTTGAGAATCATACTTCAGCATATGTACATGAGCCCCATAAGTCATATATATTGGGCCCCAGGACCCCAAATGTTAAAACAAAGGGCCGGTCGTTTCTCAGCAAATAAAGTAGCTACAGGGTTCAGATTTGGTACACAGATAGGTCTTTAGTATTATATTGTCAAAGGTATATATAATCCCCATATGTCACATAATATGGGCCCCAGGGCCCCAAACGCTAATACATAGGGCCGGCCGTTACTCAGTAAATAAAGTAGCTACAGTGGCCAGCTTGAGCCTACTGATAGCACTAGAAAATTATACATCAACATAATTATGTGCATAGGTCTCATAAGTCAAATATTATGGGCCCCAGGGCCCCAATTGTTAAAACAAAGGGCGGGCCGTTTCTCATCAAAGAAAGCAGCTTCCGGGCTCAGAATTTGTACACAGATAGCGCCTGAGAATAATATTGTTACTAACACCCACACACCCATCCACCCCACACATGTAGGACTAAACAAACAGATCGTATTATATCATAATTGAAAATACCAGCGTGAAGCGTTAAGGCTGTTCCAGTTAAATTACATACCCATTGGCTGTTCCATTTAATTTACATACTCCCTCTGAAATGCCCCCAAAAAGGCTGTTCCATTTAATTTACATACTCCCTCTGAAATGGCTGTTCTATTTAATTTACATACTCCCTCTGGAATAGTTTCCCCTGAATCATATTGCATAGCCTCACTGTGAGTAAGAGAGACTGACAACAGCAACCTATGGAGAGTAAGAGAGACGACTCCCTGGGAGGGACTTTTACAATTTCTTTATTTTAAGTGCTACGACAGTGCAACCTACATTCAATTAAAGCTTGTGACTTGGACTTTCACTTTTTACACATGCAATTTCTTTATTTTAAGTCCTCTGCAAATAAGGACTATAAGTTTGGGTACACCGATAACATGCGGGTATAGCCGTATTTGTGTACAAATATATAGCCTTCTAGTTCTCCTTCTCCTCCTTCTCCTTCTCCTTCTCCATCAAACACATCATTCTGTCAAGGCTAGCGCTAAAACTACAAAGGCCCTGGGGCCCATATGTGGTACACTTATGGGCCCTACCCTGTAGAAGTGCCTTTTGCCCATCTTGGCCCCAGAGGTCAAGGTCACGGCCCCAGGGGCCCAAATGTGAAAATACAAAGCACGCCGTTTCTCATCAAATGAAGCAGCCTCGGGGCCCTCAGTTGGTACACTGATAGCCCTAGGGGCATTCTATATTTACAAATATACAAGAGCCCCATATGTTATATATTATGGGCCCCAGGGGCCCAAATGTTACAATATGGTGCAACAGATTGACAAGCCTAGCTCTAAAAGTACAAGATCACTAGGGCTCATACATGGCATATGTATGGGCCCTAAGTTGTAGATGTGCCTTTTGCCCATTTTGGCCCCAGATTAACAAGGCTAGGGGCCCCAGGGGCCAAAATGTTAAAACAAAGGGCCGGCCGTTTCTCAGCAAATAAAGTAGCTACAGGGTTCAGATTTGGTACACAGGTAGGTCTTTAGTATTGTATTGTCAAATGTATGTATAACCCCATATGTCACATAATATGGGCCCCAAGGCCCCAAACGCTAAAACATAGGGCCGGCCGTTACTCAGTAAATAAAGCAGCTACAATGCCCAGCTTGAGTTTACTGATAGCACTTGAGAATTATACTTCAACATATGTACATGAGCCTCATAAGTAAAAAAATATGGGCCCCAGGGCCCCACATGTTAAAACAAAGGGCCGGCCGTTTCTCATCAGTTAAAGCAGCTTTAGGGCTCAGAGTTTGTACACAGATTGCACCTGAGAATTTCATTGTTATATGTACATATGAGCCCCATATACCACATAATATGGGCCCCAGGGCCCCAAATGCTAAAACATAGGGCCAGCCATTACTCAGTAAATAAAGCAGCTACAGGGTTCAGATTTGGTACACAGATAGGTCTTTAGTATTATATTGTCATATGTATATATAATCCCCATATGTCACATAATATGGGCCCCAGGGCCCCAAACGCTAAAACATAGGGCCGGTCGTTACTCAGTATATAAAGCAGCTACAATGCCCAGCTTGAGTCTACTGATAGCACTTGAGAATCATACTTTAACATATGTACATGAGCCCCATAAGTCATATATATTGGGCCCCAGGGCCCCAAATGTTCAAACAAAGGGCCGGCCGTTTCTCATCAAAGAAAGCAGCTTCCGGGCTCAGAATATGTACACAGATAGCACCTGAGAAGTATATTGTTACTAACACCCACACGCCCATCCACCCCACACACGTAGGACTAAACAGACAGATCGTATTATCATAATTGGAAATACCAGCGTGAAGCGTTGAGGCTGTTCCAGTTAAATTACATACCCATTGGCTGTTCCATTTAATTTACATACTCCCTCTGAAATGGCCCCCAAAAGGCTGTTCCGTATAATTTACATACTCCCTCTGAAATGGCTGTTCCATTTAATTTACATACTCCCTCTGGAATAGTTTGCCCTGAATCATATTGCATAGCCTCACTGTAAGTAAGAGAGACTGACAACAGCACCCTATGGAGAATAAGAGAGACGACTCCCCTGTGAGGGGACTTTTTACAATTTCTTTATTTTAAGTGCTACGACAGTGCAACCTACATTCAATTAAAGCTTGTGACTTGGACTTTCACTTTTTACACATTTTCTGCCCAATTGGGCGACTTTTTACAATTTCTTTATTTTAAGTCCTCAGCAAATAAGGACTGTAAGTTTGGGTACATGCGGGTATAGCCGTATTTGTGTACAAATATATAGCCTTCTAGTTATACCCGTATGCAGAGCATGCAGGGTATCTTCCCATCCTTGGGTTTCATCTTCTCCTCCTTCTCCTCCTCCTCCTCCATCAAACACATTATTCTGTCAAGGCTAGCGCTAAAACTACAAGGGCCCCAGGGCCCATATGTGGTACACTTATGGGCCCTACCCCGTAGAAGTGCCTTTTGCCCATCTCGGCCCCAGTGGTCAAAGGTCACGGGCCCCAGGGGCCCAAATGTAAAAATACAAACCATGCCGTTTCTCATCAGATGAAGCAGCCTCAGGGCCCTGAGTTGGTACACTGATAGCCCCAGGGGTACTCTATAAATACAAGTATACATGAGCCCCATATGTTATATATTATGGGCCCCAGGGCCCCAAATGTTCAAAATATGGGGCAACAGATTGACAAGCCTAGCTCTAAAGCTACAAGGGCACTAGGACTCATATGTTGCACATGTATAAGCCCTAAATTGTAGATGTGCCTTTTGCCCATTTTGGCCCCAGATGTACAAGGCTAGAGGCCCCAGGGACCCAAATTTTAAAACAAATGGCCGGCCGTTTCTCAGCAAATAAAGTAGCTACAGGGCTCAGATTTGGTACACAGATAGGTTTTTAGTATTATATTGTCATATGTACATATGTATCCCATATGTCACATAATATGGGCCCCTGGGCCCCAAACGCTAAAACATAAGGCCGGTCGTTACTCTGTAAATAAAGCAGCTTTAGGGCTCAGAGTTAGTACACAGATTGCATTTGAAAATCACATTGTTATAGGTACATGTGAGCCCCATATATTACATTATATGGGCCCTAGGGCCCCAAACGCTACAACATAGGGCCGGCCGTTACTCTGTAAATAAAGCAGCTTTAGGGCTCAGATTTAGTACACAGATTGCACCTGAGAATCACATTGTTATATGTACATGTGAGCCCCATATATTACATTATATGGGCCCCAGGGCCCCAAACGGTAAAACATAGGGCCGGCCGTTACTCAGTAAATAAAGCAGCTACAGTGCCCAGCTTGAGTCTACTGATAGCACTAGAGAATTAAACTTCAACATATGTCCATGGGCCTCATAAGTCAAATATTATGGGCCCCATGGCCCCAAATGTTAAAACAAAGGGCCGGCCGTTTCTCATCAAATAAAGCAGCTTCCGGGCTCAGAATTTGTACACACTAGCACCTGAGAATTATATTGTTATTAACACCCACATAACCCCCCGCACCCACACACGTAGGACTAAACAGACATATCCGTATTATAATTATTAATATAATAATTGGAAATACCAGCATGAAGCGTTAAGGCTGTTCCAGTTGAATTACATACCCATTGGCTGTTCTATTTAATTTACATACTCCCTCTGAAATGGTCCCAAAATAGGCTGTTCCGTTTAATTCACATACTCCCTCTAAAATGGCTGTTCCATTTAATTTACATACTCCCTTCTCCATCAAACACATCATTCTGTCAAGGCTAGCGTTAAAACTACAAAGTCCCTGGGGCCCATATGTGGTACACTTATGGGCCTTACCCTGTAGAAGTGCTTTTTGCCCATCTTGGCCCCAGAGGTCAAAGGTCACGGGCCCCAGGGGCCCAAATGTTAAAATACAAAGCAGGCCGTTTCTCATCAAATGAAGCAGCCTCAGGGCCC
Source organism: Amphiura filiformis (assembly GCF_039555335.1). Classification (NCBI taxonomy): domain Eukaryota; kingdom Metazoa; phylum Echinodermata; class Ophiuroidea; order Amphilepidida; family Amphiuridae; genus Amphiura; species Amphiura filiformis. The sequence goes on along the minus strand of NC_092638.1, from coordinate 41,370,516 downwards.
TGAGTTGGAACACTAATAGCCCTAGGGGTACTCTATATTTACAAATATACAAGAGCCCAATATATGTTATATATTGTGGGCCCCAAGGGCCCAAATGTTAAAATATGGTGCAACAGATTGACAAGCCTAGCTCAAAAAGTACAAGATCACTAGGGCTCATAAGTGGCATATGTATGGGCCCTAAGTTGTAGATGTGCCTTTTGCCCATTTTGGCCCCAGATGTACAAGGCTGGGGGCCCCAGGGCCCAAATGTTAAAACAAAGGGCCGGCCGTTTCTCAGCAAATAAAGTAGCTACAGGGTTCAGATTTGGTACACAGATAGGTCTTTAGTATTATATTGTCATATGTATATATAGCCCCCATATGTCACATAATATGGGCCCCAGGGCCCCAAATGCTAAAACATGGGGCCGGCTGTTACTCAGTAAATAAAGCAGCTACAATGCCCAGCTTGAGTCTACTGATAGCACTTGAGAATCATACTTCAACATATGTACATGAGCCCCATAAGTCATATATATTGGGCCCCAGGGCCCCAAATGTTAAAACATCTCATCATATAAAGCAGCTTTATGGCTCAGAGTTTGTACACAGATTGCACCTGAGAAATACATTGTTATATGTACATATGAGCCCCATATATCACATAATATTGGCCCCAGGGCCTCAAACGCTAAAACATAGGGCCGGCCGTTACTCAGTAAATAAAGTAGCTACAGTGGCCAGCTTGAGTCTACTGATAGCACTAGAGAATTATACTTCAACATAATTATATACATGGGCCTCATAAGTCAAATATTATGGGCCCCAGGGCCCCAAATGTTAAAACAAAGGGCGGGCCGTTTCTCATCAAAGAAAGCAGCTTCCGGGCTCAGAATTTGTACACAGATCGCACCTGAGAATTATATTGTTACTAACACCCACACACCCATCCACCCCACACACGTAGGACTAAACAGACAGATCGTATTATATCGTTATGAATTCGGCAGACGGCCGAATCCGGATTCGGCTTTTGGTAAATTCATTTTACGCATTCATTACTTTTGAATTTGAGAATAAGGGATTAATGCTATACATGATAGAGGGCAGCATGTCATTTTTTTAACGGATATCAGATGATAAGTATTCAAAAGAGGGCGGCATACAGGGTTAGCTAACGGTGACTCACAGTACGGTCAAAGACGATAACCGTTAAAAAATCGATATACCGCCCTCTATAGGTAAAGCATTGATCCCTTGTTCTCTAATTCAAAAGTAATGCATGTCAAAAATGAATTTACCAAAAGCCGAATCCGGATTCGGCCGTCTGCCGAATTCATAACGATATCATATCATAATTGGAAATACCAGCGTGAAACGTTAAGGCTGTTCCAGTTAAATTACATACCCATTGGCTGTTCCATTTAATTTACATACTCCCTCTGAAATAGGCTAAAAAGGCTGTTCCGTTTAATTTACATACTCCCTCTGAAATGGCTGTTCCATTTAATTTACATACTCCCTCTGGAATAGTTTCCCCCTAATAATATTGCATAGCCTCACTGTGAGTAAGAGAGACTGACAACAGCAACCTATGGGGAGTATTGAGAGACGACTCCCTGGGAGGGGACTTTTACAATTTCTTTATTTTAAGTGCTGCGACAGTGCAACCTGCATTCAATTAAAGCGTGTGACTTGGACTTTCACTTTTTACACATTTTCTGCCCAATTGGGCGACTTTTTACAATTTCTTTATTTTAAGTCCTCAGCAAATAAGGACTGTAAGTTTGGGTACACCGATAACATGCGGGTATAGCCGTATTTGTGTACAAATATATAGCCTTCTAGTTCTCCTTATCTATGCCTGTGCAACAGGGCATAGATATTCTGCTTATGCTCTTTAGTCATCTCCTTCTCCTTCTCCTCCTTCTTCTCACGCTTCATATTGACAGGGCTATCTCCAAAACTACAAGGGCCACAGGGCTCATATTTGGCACACATAGTGGCCCTACCCCGTAGATGTGCCTTTTGCCCATTTCGGCCCCATAGGTCAAAGGTCACGGGCCCCAGGGGCCCAAATGTAAAAATACAAAGCATGCCGTTTCTCATCAAATAAAGCAGCCTCAGGGCCCTGAGTTGGTGCACTGATAGCCCCAGGAGTACTCTATATTTACATGTATACATGAGCCCCATATGTCATATATTATGGGCCCCAGGGCCCCAAATGTTAAAAAAGGGGTAACAGTTTGACAAGGTTAGCTGTGAAACTACAAGGGCACTAGGGCTCATATGTGGCACACGTATGGGCCCGAACTTGTAGATATGCATTTTACCAATTATGGCCCCAGATTTTTTAAGTCTAGGGGCCCAGAGGCCCAAATGTTAAAACAAAGGGCCGGCCGTTTCTCAGCAAATAAAGTAGCTACAGGGCTCAGATTTGGTACACAGATAGGTTTTCAGTATAGGGTGATGGAACAGCCATTAAAGGGACACTCCGTTTTGGGATTAAAGGGGTATTCAGATTTTTTGATTTTTTATTTTTTTATTTTTTTGTATGGAACGTGTTTGTTGCATTATTTAAGGAGGAGCGCCCTCAATCGTTTACACAGCAAATGCAATTAAAGGGCTATTATTTGATTTTTAATTAATTAATTTTAATTTTTTGTTGGTATACTGATAGCCCTTTTAGAATATGGGGTGTCAGTGGGTGTTACGTTGATGGAACAGCCATTAAAGGGACACTCCGTTTTGGGATTAAAGGGGTATTCAGATTTTTTATTTTTTGTATGGAACATGTTTGTTGCATTATTTAAGGAGGAGCGCCCTCAAGCGTTTACACAGCAAATGCAATTAAAGGGGTATTATTTGATTTTTAATTAATTAATTTATTTCAATTTTTTTCGTTGGTATACTGATAGCCCTTTTAGAATATGAGGTGTCATGATGGATTAAGAGTGTCATGGTGGGTTAAGGGGGTTAGGGTGGGAAACACAGGCATAGATATTCGTGTTTGGTCAAACACAACTGTGCCATCTAGTTCTCCTTCTCCTTCTTCTATCAAACACATCATTCTGTCAAGGCTAGCGCTAAAACTACAAGGGCCCCAGGGCCCATATGCAGTACACTTATGTGCCCTACCCCGCAGATGTGCCTTTTGCCCATCTCGGCCCCAGAGGTCAAAGGTCACGGGCCCCAGGGGCCCAAATGTAAAAACACAAACCATGCCGTTTCTCATCAGATGAAGCAGCCTCAGGGCCCTGAGTTGGTACACTGATAGCCCCAGGGTACTCTATATATACAAGTTTACATGAGCCCCATATGTCATATATTATGGGCCCCAGGGCCCCAAATGTTAAAATAAGGGCAACAGATTGACAAGGCTAGCTCTAAAACTATAAGGGCACTAGGGCTCATATGTGGTACATGTATGAGCCCTAAGTTTTCAATGTGCCTTTTGCCCATTTTGGGCCCAGATGTTAAAGGCCAGGGGCCCCAGAGGCCCAAATGTTAAAACAAAGGGCCGGCCATTTCTCAGCAAATAAAATAGTTACAGGGTTCTGATTTGGTACACTAATAGGTCTTAAGCATTATACTACTATATGTATATATGAGCCCCATGTGTCACATAATATGGGCCCCAGGGCCCCAAACGCTAAAACATAGGGCCGGCCGTTACTCTGTAAATAAAGCAGCTACAATGCCCAGCTTGAGTCTAGTGATAGAACTAGAGAATCATACTTCAACATATGTACATGAGTCTCATTAAGTCAAATATTATGGGCCCCAGGGCCCCAAATGTTAAAACAAAGGGCCGACCGTTTCTCATCAAATATAGCAGCTTTAGGGCTCAGAGTTTGTACACAGATTGCACCTGAAAATTATATTGTTATATGTACATGTGAGCCCCATATATCACATTATATGGGCCCCAGGGCCCCAAACGCTAAATCATAGGGCCGGCCGTTACTCAGTAAATAAAGCAGCTACAGGGTTCATATTTGATACACTAAACGGTCTTCAGCATTATATTGTTATATGTGTATATGAGCCCCATGTGTCACGTAATATGGGCCTCAGGGCCCCAAACCCTAAAACATAGGGCCGGCCGTTACTCAGTAAATAAAGAAGCTACAATGCCCAGCTTTAGCCTACTGATAGAACTATAGAATTATACTTCAACATATGTACATGAGCCTCATAAGTCAAATACAATGGGCCCCAGGGCCCAAATGTTAAAACAAAGGGCCAGCCGTTTCTCATCATATAAAGCAGCTTTAGGGCTCAGAGTTTGTACACAGATTGCACCTGAAAATTACATTGTTATATGTACATAAGAGCCCCATATATCACATAATATGGGCCCCAGGGCCCCAAGCGCTAAAACATAGGGCCGGCCATTACTCGGTAAATAAAGCAGTTACAGTGCCCAGCTTGAGTCGCTTGATAGCACTAGGGAATTATACTTCAACATATGTACATGGACCTCATAACTCAAATATAATGGGCCCTAGGGCCCCAAATGTTAAAACAAAGGACCGGCCGTTTCTCATCAAATAAAGTAGCTTCCGGGCTCAGAATTTGTACACAGATAGCACCTGAGAATTATATATATTGTTATTAACACCCACACCCCCACCCCACACACATATGACTAAACAGACAGATCCGTATTATAATTGGAAATACCAGCGTGAAGCGTTAAGGCTGTTCCAGTTAAATTACATATCCATTGGCTGTTCCATTTAATTTACATACTCCCTCTGAAATGGCCCCAAAATAGGCTGTTCCGTTTAATTTACATACTCCCTCTGGAATGGCTGTTCCATTTAATTTACATACTCCCTCTGGAATAGTTTTCCCTAATCATATTGCATAGCCTCACTGTGAATAAGAGAGACTGACAACAGCAACCTATGGAGTGTAAGAGAGACGCCTCCCCTGGGAGGGAACTTTTTACAATTTCTTTATTTTAAGTGCTACGACAGTGCAACCTACATTCAATTAAAGCTTGTGACTTGGACTTTCACTGTTTACACATTTTCTGCCCAATTGGGCGACTTTTTTTACAATTTCTTTATTTTAAGTCCTCAGCAAATAAGGACTGTAAGTTTGGGTACACCGATAACATGCGGGTATAGCCGTATTTGTGTACAAATATATAGCCTTCTAGTTTTTATTGTACCTCTAAACGTAATGATGGTAAATATATAAAAAGTATACATGTACATTTTCAGAAAGCAGAAAGGGAATGATGGAAGAAATCCAACTAGCATACAGATTCCTGCTAAAACGAGCAGTTTTTGAGAAAATCAGAAAATTAGATTTTTACTTTACTGCCTCGGGAAGGCATACCGTACAGACTATTAATCGTAAATTATTTGTGTGAAAGAAGTGGTTTTCAACAACTCTTCCTATACTTTTGTACAGGAGCCAACCGTTGTTAATCCATGATGAATCCACACTTTTACTGTAGCATATACGCGAACGCAAGCTTGCCTACGCGTCACGCGAGAGCGCGTAAAATTCGTCATGCCTGAAACCTTTGTGCGTATGCAAGCTTACAATTTGAATTCAGTATTTTTCAGGTAGCGGCTAAACATTGCTGTTTTATTCTGTAGTTTTATTGCTGATATCAACAGAGAAATCATCGACGTTTTTGTAAAGCTGAGTGGCAATGATTGACTGACATTCCTCATAAAATAATCGTGCATTATACGATCTTTAGCTTCTTTTCGTTGTTGAAAGGATTCAATCATGTTTCACGTTGTTCATCACCATTTAACAACTCGCGTCCGGTAGCGTCTGCGTAGTTTACTTCGCTCGGGCAGCTAAAGCTGCCCTCGCGAAGTAAACCACGCAGACGACGCGGACGCATCGTTGTTAATCGGTGATGAACAACGGTAAAACATGATTGAATCCCTAAATGAGTGTCTGGCATAATTGGAAAAAAACATAATGAGCGGCCATACAGTACTTGCCCTATTTATGATTAGGAACACAATTCAGCGCTCCTTATGCAATGAATCATTGGCACTACATAATATGCATTTCTATAGGTAGATTTAAAGCAAATTAAATAAAATAGCATGTCCCTTGAAATCTGCAAAAAAAAGTCCAAGTGGGTCAATTTCATCTGTATTAAAGATGATATTATCTGTGAAAAACTTTTAAGTTTTTCACAGATAATATCATCTTAAAAGTGTCAATTCTCTTCTTCTTCATAAATACTGCTCAACATCCCTTCACAAGATAACACAAGTAGGATTATGACAAATGACAAAATGCAAACTAATAATGTCACTGTTTGCCAGGCAAACTGGTGGATCATCACATTACTGAAGAAGCCACCCAATCCTGGGTGACGATTATAGGTTAAAGAATGCATATCACTTGTTGGGAGTGAAATTGTACAAAATAATGCACGCATACTGAGATGTTGATGCGTCTAATGCACGAGTCCTGAAGGGGGGAGTGCATTAGGCTCATCAACATCTCGGTACAAGTGCATTAATTTGTACAATTTCTCGAGCCACAAGTGATACGCATTTATTAACCTATTTCATACGCGACTAAAAAATCCTGTGATTTTTGCATTTTTATAACAAAATTGTCACTAAAAATTTGGAAAATGCAGGCAAATATAAATGCAACAAACAACCCGCAAGTAAATTGAACGCGTCCAAAAGCACTGCGTGTACTACGCGGAGTGCGCACCCGTGCATTTATAAAGCATTTATGCATGGCTAGTAATTTACTAACGGAGGCTCTGATTGGTTCTCACTATCTAGGAGTGTATGAAAACTGTCTAACAGGGAGTAGAATTTTGCATTTGTCAACATAAGATTAGTGTGCCAGCATAAAATGGCATGAACTAATAAATGACACATATTCTTTACAAATAAATTCCAGCATGCAGAGTAAATTAATTTTATTATTGATTCAATGCATTTGGAAAGTTCATCTAGAAAATGTCATCTATGAGATAAACTAAACATTTAACAGTATCAAATTACTGGTGAAATGAAGTCAAGTCAATTCAATGACTATAGTTTGATCAGCTCGTAATCGGCGGGCCTTATAACATCGGGGAATAATATCAATGTATTTTGAATTGTCTTGTGACATCTCACCATAAGTATTACAAAGTTAGACCAGACAGATCAATAATATCCTTCTTAACATGGATCTACTTTTCGGCATAGTGGTAAAAGCCTAATAATTCCAGCTAATTACGAGCTGATCAAGGTATAAGCAGGGGCGTAGCCAGCTTTCTTTGTCAGGGGTTGTGGCAAAATAAAATTTCGAGGGCACAGACGAAAATAAATATTGTAGTTGCATCATACATACATAAGCGGTTTTGTTTTTTAGAGAGACTATACATGACTTGGAGCTTTCAAAAAGGCTTTAATGGAACGTGCAACATTTTTGTATTTTTGCCCATGATTTGGGATGAAAGGGGCTTTATTGTGACAATATGCGCGTGCAGCGTGCAAAAGTTTGTATTTGACACTGATTTTGACCCATGATCTGGTTGAGTTTTGGTGGAAAGGGGGCTCCTTGCCCTTTTTCTTTTCCTTTGCCCTCCAGATTTTTTCTTTCATTTTTTTGACAGGGGTGGCACTCTGCCCCCCCCACCCCCCTGCTGGCTATGCTACTGAGTATAAGGACCTAACTCAGCCTATATCACACATGACTCTATTGAGAATAATAGAGATGCAATATAAATTGGCTCCACACACCCAATTTAGAATTTATCGCTGCCTAAAAATTTCCCCAAGGTGCATTTTTGGCTCTTACTCACACCAATATACATGGAAAATTGGCACAAAATACATTTCCCAGTTATATATCATGATATGTACACTTTCACATAAAAATGAACAGTTTTGGGTTCAAAATTGGAAGCAAGAAAGAGGTGCTACTGCCGGGATTTGAACCTGGGTCATGGGATTAGGAATCCCACAATCAACCACTACACTTATGCATACTATTTATTATGTAATACACAAAATAATAAAGTCGAATTCGAAAAAGAGTAAAAAGTAGACTTACTATACATGTAGTAACATATTGACTTCGAGGACTGTTAAATATAAAAAAATATCAATTTCTAATCATTTGCCAGCAAATGTGGAAAACAAATGCAACCCTGTTTTTCAGATTTTGGACCAACAATCAGAATCATAATATAATGTTCATTAATAAGATCATTACATGTACTAACCAGTATGTCCAGGATTTGTGTGGTACAAATTACAGGCAAAACATTTTGGCAATTTTATGCCAAACATAATTATGAAAATTCAAACATGGAAAACAAATGCAACCCTGTCATTTTTCAGATGTTTGGACCAACAGTCAGAATCATAATATAATGTTCATTAATAAGATCATTACATGTACTAACCACTATGTCCAGGATTTTTAGTAGCTGCATTTTTTTTTAAATTAGTATTTACAATTTGATATAAGGAAATATTATAATAAAATATTTTCCAAATAAAAAGATAAACAGTTTATTCATTAAAGCCATAATGTATGATCTTTTTAAATGAATTTGGTAAATTTTTTTTCATATCTGATTTATTGGCATATTTGTAATGTTTACACAAGTCCCAATGTACACTTAATTACCTCATCATTTTGGCTTTTAAAAAATGTTCCGGCAGTTGTTACTAATATTACTTCATATTTCAAAATTAATTGAAATTTTTATTAAAACACAAGACAGCCCTTGTGTTTTTGCATGGGTACTCTTCACCTAGGAAAAAAGTGCCATTGTATCATCATCCAATTTTGATCAGTCATACATCCAGTGTCTCGTCAATACCTGTGTGAGTGATTTAATAGTGAACATGATAGGTCAATTTGAACCATTAGGCATTTGAGTGCCACAATAACTTCAAAGCAGATAATTAAAATGGTTATAGCGCATCCATCAATTACAATAAAACAAGGTTATAGGGCAGTGGAATGGGCAGGTGAGATATGATCAAGTAATAACTGATGGTATCTAATAGCTATATTGTATCAAATTAAGTTTGGGATTTTTAATTTTATATTTTAATGAAGTCAAGGCAAAAATTGACAGTAAATGGGAGTACATTTATAGTTAACAGCAAATAAAAGATGCATGAACATAAAATATTGCATTGTAACATGCTTACTCAATATTTCTAACATTTTCAAATCAAGGCTAATATAATCTAATGTAGGCCTATGCCAAATTTCTTAAATATATTTAGTTGCAAAGGTGCAGTGTGCAGTTGCACTCATTTTGAGTGATTGTTCAAAAATTCAAACCTTCAGCTATCTACTGAAGATAGCAAATGATGATTCATTTCTTTGAGTTATCTACTGTAGATAGCAAATGATGATTCATTTCTTTAAGTTATCTACAGTAGATAGCAAATGATGATTCATTTCTTTGAGTTATCTACTGTAGATAGCAAATGATGATTCATTTCTTTGAGTTTTCTACAGTAGATAGCAAATGAGATTAGTTTCTTTAAGTTATTTACTGCAGATAGCAAAAAAGATTCACTTCTTTTGAGTTATCTACTGTAGATAGCAAATGATGATTCATTTCTTTGAGTTATCTACTGTAGATAGCAAATTACGATTCATTTCTTTGAGTTATCTACAGTAGATAGCAAATGATGATTCATTTCTTTGAGTTACCTACAGTAGATAGCAAATGATGATTCATTTCTTTGAGTTACCTACAGTAGATAACAAATGATGATTCATTTCTTTGAGTTATCTACAGTAGATAGCAAATGAGATTAGTTTCTTTAAGTTATTTACTGCAGATAGCAAAAAAGATTCACTTCTTTTGAGTTATCTACTGTAGATAGCAAATTACGATTCATTTCTTTGAGTTATCTACAGTAGATAGCAAATGATGATTCATTTCTTTGAGTTACCTACAGTAGATAGCAAATGATGATTCATTTCTTTGAGTTACCTACAGTAGATAACAAATGATGATTCATTTCTTTGAGTTATCTACAGTAGATAACAAATGATGACTCATTTCTTTGAGTTATCTACTGTAGCGTAGATAGCAAATGATGATTCATTTCTTTGAGTTTTCTACAGTAGATAGCAAATGAGATTAGTTTCTTTAAGTTATTTACTGCAGATAGCAAAAAAGATTCACTTCTTTTGAGTTATCTACTGTAGATAGCAAATGATGATTCATTTCTTTGAGTTATCTACTGTAGATAGCAAATTACGATTCATTTCTTTGAGTTATCTACAGTAGATAGCAAATGATGATTCATATCTTTGAGTTACCTACAGTAGATAGCAAATGATGATTCATTTCTTTGAGTTATCTACTGTAGATAGCAAATGATGATTCATTTCTTTGAGTTATCTACAGTAGATAGCAAATGATGATTCATTTCTTTGAGTTACCTACAGTAGATAGCAAATGATTCATTTCTTTGAGTTACCTACAGTAGATAGCAAATGATGATTCATTTCTTTGAGTTATCTACAGTAGATAACAAATGATGACTCATTTCTTTGAGTTACCTACAGTAGATAGCAAATGATGATTCATTTCTTTGAGTTACCTGCAGTAGATAACAAATGATGAGTCATTTCTTTGAGTTACCTACAGTAGATAGCAAATGATGAGTCATTTCTTTGAGTTATCTACAGTAGATAGCAAATGATGATTCATTTCTTTGAGTTATTATTTTCATTCAAGCATTTACTGAAGCTATGATAAACCAAGCAAGCCATGATATATTTACTTCGGCTACTTATTTGCTGGAGATAGCAACCCTGACTTATTTCCATAAGCTATCTACTGAAGAAAGCAATTGGTATCTACTGAAGATAGCAAAATCCTTCTACTGAATATAGCAGCCTTGATTTAATTCCTTCAGCTATCTACTAAGTAAGAAATCAGTACATCTGCTGAAGATAGCAAACCCTTATTTTATTTCCTTACAATATCTAGTATCTAACAGAAGGTAATCATTATCTACTGAAGATAACCAATGTTAATTCATTTTGTTCAGCTATCTACTGAAGATAGCTAACTTTGATTTTATTTCCCAACTGAAGATAGCAAACCTAGGATTATTTAAGTGTTCAAATAGAAAAATAAGGGTCTTAGGGTGACAGATCAAAAGTGTACATATCCACCTTAAATATCACATTTTCTAATGTAAAGTGTGTTAAACATCTTTGTAAACCATGTCTCAACAGCTCTCCACCTTTATATAAAAAAAAAACCAATTGACAAAATGTCTTTCCAAATACTGCTATAAATTTTTGATGCAGTTATACATCCCTGCCAAATTAAGGGCTGGGGTATGAGCGACCTTGAAGTTCCGGTATCTGGAGAGGGGAAGCAATGAGTTACCCCAAATCACAGCGGCAGGTAGTGACTGGGCCGCCGAAAGTGCTAATATATATTTATTTTGGAAGGTTCGTGTTTGTTTTAAATTTTGGGGCGTTTTTCCAAAATTTGATATTTTTGGTCATATTTCAAAAGCGACATGCCAAAGACAACTCTTTGGGCACATAGTTTGTTATTGTTATTGCAGTTCTTTTCCACATACCACGTTAACATTCGATTGGGTGATTTACTAATATTATATGTTTTATGACTGCAATTTTGCGTTTTCAATGCGTTTTACACGTATCATGAAATTAACGTAAATATCTAGTCACGCTGCTTTTAGAATTTTTACCTGATCGTCGGCTTTTGCAGGCAACAGAATGCAGATTGGCTCACAATAGATGTCGTATTCCTCTATGTGGTTCACTCATTGATTGCATTCCTTGTAACAACACACACATTGCCGCCTGGAAACCGGGTCTGGTACTGATTTTGGGACAGCCAATAGACTTCAGCGCCGATCAAATCTCATAAAAACCACACGACTGACGACTATGTGTTTATGTTTCCGCATCGAAAGCTTGTGTCTACATCTATTACTATACTTCTTTGGAAACGTTGACCTATGACCATTCTTTGTATAACGCCCTGATATGACCTTGATATGTTCGCTTGATTGGGTACGTTATAGCATCCATTTCATTCATTGTTAGGACTGGGCCATATGGAAGAACAGGGGAATACTTAAATTTTCCCCTGAATATGGACCCAGTATAAAGAAGAAATAAACAAACAAAACAAACTTGGTCAGTAGATAATACTTGCAGGGATACAATAGTTTAACATGGTGTGTGAGCATGGTGAAAGACTCATTATTGATTAGGCGCGACATATTAAAGGCACAGGTCCTTTGCGTGTATAGCAGAAAATTATAATAGAATGTGTGAATAGAATGTTTGGAATTTTGCAACTAAAATACTAACTGCATTCTGCATTATGTATCTATTTATTTATTTAGGCCTATGCCTATTTATTTATTTACTGACTTATTTATTTATTTTATTTATTTGGTATATTAGTTAGTAGGCCTAGTTAGTAATATTCCATGATAGGCCTACGTCGGTTTATTATTGATTGTTGATAACTTGACAACTTGATTGATTGATCGATTGATAGTCATTTCACATTATATTCCGAGTTTATAGGCCAATTTGAATAACATGGTACATTAGATAAATAGACCTATCAGTATTGATTTATTCTATTCAGCAATATCAAGGATTACTATCAAACTTCTCATAGCTGATTGTCAGTTGGCTCAGTGGTAACGTAGTAGGTTTTACAACACCAAGGTCCCGGTTCGATTCCCACCTCTGCCTATTTTTTGCAAGGCTGAGAAAAAAATGAAATTTCTGGACTGCAAACTTATTTGGCGCGCGATCTGAGCTGGTCCTTTTCTGGTGGCTGTGTCTGTTACAGGCACACTCCCTCTGCATCCAAACCAGGTTCACGCTCATTACACCTCCCTTAAAGACATTATAATGTGATCCTGATCCAAAACAAACAACATCTCCAAAGTACTGGCTCGAATTTCTAATGCCATATTTCATCTGTAATTCAATTGCCCTAATCTTGTAATGCAGTCTTTCATTTTTGTGATGCAAGTGTCAAATTCCTTTCTATCGCAATGTGTCTTTGAAGCCACTTGTTTCCTTTACGCCTCAATTAGCAATGCATCTGCTGCTAGCTGCTACAGACAGCTTTTCAAATCTAGCATGTACTGAAAGTATATATTGTCATGGAAACGGGACTACCAACGACATTGGAGTCAACGAGGCGCAAACACGGCGAAAGATTTGATGGGTGTACCACTGGCTGCATACATCAAATTGACATGCATTAAGTAGGAATATTAATTTGTCTTGTTGTCTACTTATCAAATGTTTTAAAATAAAATCTGCCCTATAGTCAGTCTACTCTGAAGTACAAAGTACCGACGCGGACACAAACATTGTGCCGACTTTGAAGGCACGCATACCTGCAGCAGAGATGCAGCACTAACGAACTGTTAACGCGCTGTATACGCGTGTGTGTTGTCACTTTGTACTTCAGAGTGGACAAACTGTAAGTATCTAAGTAATGTCTTTATTTGGCATCATTGCATTACATCATACATGTTAGTAATAGGGGCTTGATTTTTGTATAAAGGTTGTCCTTTACCAAGTGAGAGTTGTGAACACCTCGGTCAAGTTGTAACATAGCTGTTACTTGCCCACATGTCTACTTGTAAATTTAAGTCTAATGTTATTATAAAGGCACTCTGTAAACAAAACGTGAATAATCATCCACCAGGCCCGTAACCAGGATTTATTTGGGGGCTGATTTTGAAAAAGTGGACTTTTTTTTCAAAATTTTGACCCTTTTGGACTAGGGGGGGATTTTTGAAAAAGTGGATTTTTTCCCCAAAATACTGAATATTCATGATCATATTTGCTTACCTATAGATGCTGTATTTATTGAGTTATCGTGTACCTAAATCGTCATTTTACCGAGAAAATGAACATTGAAATAATGGCCGTAGAAGTTTAAAGTGGTCACATTTTGCACTTTAATCGAATCTCGCAGGAGAATGAGGCAGTTTTTATTTTTCTACCTTACATTTCATAAACATCGGGTAAATCCACGGCCCCTTGAGAAGTTTGAGCGAAATCCATTCATAACTTGATATTCAAATCGGGGGGAAGAACTTGAAAAAACCCACATTTTTATCAGCTAAAAACGGAGCCATTTGACCACTAGGTTTTTGTGCTTCCGTGGTGTTTCCATAAGATGCGCCAAGATGCAGATAAGTGTCGGCGATGCGTAAGCGTATTTGTGCATTAACAAATTGCGCGATGCGTTGTTAAAGCGTGTACCCTGCTGGTACAACAAAGATTTTCTTTCCTTTTCAATTTCAAACACGAGTGGAATAGTGAAATAAAATCCTTAAAATATTGCAGTTGGAGTTTACAAATCTGGATTTTCATTCCTTGTATTTATAAAAAACATAACAAAGTACAAACATATCAAAAAACTCAATTTTGCGAAAGAAACAATGTCTAGAGTACACAGCTGCCTTAACAAGTCATAAATCTAAACCTGCTCATGTTATGACAATTTGATTGACACAATTATGTGCAATATTGATACCTCATTTGCTACCAAAAGTTCCAACTCTGAATGATCACACAGTCAAATTGCTAGGCATTACTCCCATGTCAACTAAAATTGTACACAATAATAGTGCCAAAATGGTCCAACAAAGGGCTTCAATTGGGCCTTCATTTTGCAAAAGTTTCTCACTGTTCAGGGGGGTACATCCCCTGTTTCCGTGGCCATGGCTATTTTGTTGCCACTGATCCTAAGTTTATTCAATTGTTAATTTGAAACACATGGATTGTTACAATGTTTTAGTGTGGGCATGGTGCGATCAATATTACCTAGCAGTCATGTCCTGGTCATGCTCTACAGCGCTGTGTGCTTCTTGCAACTTGAAAAATGCACCAAATTCACGGTATCAATCTTTGTCAATTTAGAGCTTTTTGTAGCAAATGTAGTAGGAAATTTGAGCTGCACACGTTTGTGTCAATCAAATTGTCCTAACATGAGAGGGATGCATAGATTCCTGCATTTTAATATGTGTCACAGGATTGCATCACAGATAGATTGTGACATGGTTTAAACATGTGAGATAGTTTGCTGTCAAGCTAAATTAATTTTGTATTAGGGAAAATTGATTATGTGATGTGGTTAAACAATGGTACTAATGATGACGGTTGCTTGAAAGACCATCTTAATTGAGTTTGCCCAAGTTGGACTGACCATAAATAGCTGAATACGCCTGCTCTGATTTCATGCTTCAAAATAATTGATTGATAGGCAAGCATAAACAGTTCAATTGCAAATGTACCATTGTAACTTTGTGGAATTTCTTAGTGCTACTTTATATTAAAAACTGCAAAGGCCCCCAAAACATAATACAAATATAGAGGAATTTGAAATGGAAGAAATTGGGGTCCAGAGCCGATGTGTCCAAAGAGTTTTGCTCACATAAATTATTCACATTTTCTATGTATAGAAAACAATTAAGCTTTAGGGAGCGATCATTATTTACGACAGGGGAATGGGCATTTTGAGGGGGGAACCCAAATTTTTTTTGGTCTTGAGGGGGGAATGCGAAATTTTTCGTTGAACCAGGAGGGGGATTGTTAAATTTTAAATGGAGAAAACAAGGGGGAATCCGAAAATTTTGAGCGGACGCGAGGGGGGAACACAAATTTTTTTGACGATATTTTTTCCAAAATGCCCATTCCCCTGCCGTAAATAATGATCGGTCCCTTAACTTCCAACTTGGTGGGTTGATAGCGTATAATCACCTCTTGTGCTATTATAGTTTGTGTCATGTTCATTTTCATACATGACTTCATTTGCATATTCTTTGTATTTACAAAGCTTTGTTATTTGCAAACGTTACGAACTGTGTAACTCTAGTTTTGTAGGGGTGTGCCCGTAAACCTTCTGCCTAGGCTGGGGGAGCTAGGGCTGAGCTAGGAGCACACTCAGGGCCTGAGTGGCCAATCCGAATGTGTCCACAATAGGGTTTGTAGCATGATTTTGCAGTCCCCAAGACAACCCTTTTCTTTTTTGTTGTTGTGAGATATCTGATTTATTTATGTCTGTGAGCATTTGTCATGAATGATATAG
The DNA here is from genome assembly GCF_039555335.1 of Amphiura filiformis. Lineage (NCBI taxonomy): Eukaryota > Metazoa > Echinodermata > Ophiuroidea > Amphilepidida > Amphiuridae > Amphiura > Amphiura filiformis. Next base: position 41,354,429 of record NC_092638.1, on the reverse strand, counting down.
CCAAATGGTCCATCACTTGAATTCAAATTAAAGTAGCAGCAATCAATAATGTTGACTTGGAATCATTAAAAGAGCAAACAAAAAAGACCAGGAATAAAATAGATTTGGTTTGTAAACCTACTCCGCTCTCCATGTAATCAAACAAGACTGCCACAACATCTCATTTGCTCAGCCATATTGCATACGTGAAGTAACATCTAATTTAGTTTCAAACTCAGATTATGTTTCATCCTTAATATTTATGGTAACAATATTTATCACAATTTGTGATTTGAGAATTTTCAGTACTTGATACAAAGGTGGCTATTTGATATGTTGTTTTAGCGTTTGGTTCGTGGCAAGAATTGTTTTTTTAAATTCATTTAATTTATTTTGCACACCTAAAGAAACAGAAATAATCATATATTGATTATGGTGAATTTTGGATGTGGTAACTGGAATGCCGTGAGTAACGGAAACAACCAACTCAACTGTCATTGCAATCTATATTTCCATATCCACTTTTTTTTTAGCACATAACCTCTGCTGATCCTCTTTCCAAGTAAATGGTTTTCTTATTTAAATAAGACTTTCAAATCCTTATTAATTGATCATAACGTTACTGCAACATTTTATCGCAATGAATTACTGGCAGTATTATTCCATTTGTGTAACCTTTTGTAAGGCAGCTTATGGCTGGTACCATCACACATTGATACATTACATCATTGCATAAATCTTTAGGGTGAGATACGATGCACAGCCTACCTTACACCTGATTACAATGTAATACATTCAAGTTCTTCATGGATTGAAAATATAATTTAAGGGTTGACTAAGTATTGTTGGTCGAGACAACCAAAAAGATTGATTTTCATTGTTTAAATCAATATATTATTGAAAAATAACACCTTGATGTTTTGCAGAAATTCATTCTACAAATCATATACTTTGAAAACTTGTGTGATTTATTCTTGTTAATGAGTTATGTACGTTTGACAAAGGTGATGTTTTTCAGCCCTCTTTACAACATAAGTCAAGAACCACAGGACCCGGGCACAGGACCTACAAAAGTATATCTGTGATATCTGAATATTTTACAAGCTCACTATGAAATGATCAATGCAAATTATTTTTGCCAAAGCTCATTACCATTCGCAGTATGCTGCGAACGACCAAATCGCAACAATTGAAAATAGTAACCTTAAAGGAACATTAGTTGTGTTTGGACCAAAATTATTTTGAATTTAGCAACCTCAATATAAAAAGAAAGAGAGCAAGGTATACCAACTTGATGTGGGGAAACAAAATACAGACTAGACGGTATGCAGAGGGGGACAAAAAACAACAAATGTAGACATAGAAGTTGGTAAAGTTCGATAGCCAAAAATGACCAATTCCAACGCCCAGTTGCCCACAGAAGTGTTAAACCTGCAAAAACAACTGGGATCAATAGGAATACAAAAGTGCACTGGAACAAGTGATGAAAATCACTGTGCACTAAGCAGACATGAAGAACCAAACAACCAATGTAGGTATACAGACAAAGTTTGATGGCCAAAAATTGAAGAAGAGCAGTTTATCTGCTCGAAACGTCAGTTTTTTTGTTGTTGTCTGTTTGGTCTGCTTATATGTGCACAGTGATTTTCATCACTTGTACACTTTTGTATTTTCTCCTCACTTTTTGCCTTTTATCTCAGTTTTTCATTGTTGCAGATTTCAGCCTGATTGGACCAGATCTGATTATAATTAATAATAACGATAACAATTAATGATTCCTACTTCTTATAAAGAATAAATAAATCTGGATTCAACATCAGCAAGTGTAGAAAGAAAGATAGAAAGAAAGATAGAAAGAAAGAAAGAAGGAAAGAAAGAAAGAAAATAGGAAAGAAGGAAAGAAAGAAGGAAATTTAGAAAGAAGGAAAGAAAGAAAGAAAGAAAGAAGGAAAGAAAGAAGGAAAGAAAGAAGGAAAGAAAGAAGGAAAGAAAGAAAGAACTAGACTTAGCTGTGGTCTAAGACCACGAACACAGCCGTGCTGTGACCCCTTAATGACCTTTGACCCCAAAATATATGAAAACGCCCATAGATATTGGCTAATGTCAACGCATGTGTGCACGTGGCATCACTTTGCCATGTTACTTGTGGCTGAAGGGGCATTTTGAAGGTTTTTCGTCTCAGACCCCTTAATGACATTTGACCCCAAATAAAAAAATACCACATATGAATTAAGTAACCACAATTCATGTGTGAACATACCGTTACTGTTTTTCTTAGCAAATAAAATTTTTGAAGGTTTTTCGTTTTATACCGGAAGTGACCCCTTAATGACCTTTGACCCAAAATCTGTGTACACCCCATAGACACTGGGTAATAACAATGCATGTGTGCAAGTGGCGTCACTGTCCTACAGAATCTGGAAGAAGATGCATTTTAAAGGTATTTCGTTTTATACCGGAAATTAAGTGACCCCTTAATGAGATTTGACCCCAAATAAAAAAATACCACATATACATTGGGTGACTGCAGATCATGTGTGAACATACCGTTAATGTCCCATGTTTTACTTAGCTAATAAAATTTTTGAAGGTATTTCGTTTTATACCGGAAGTGACCCCTTAATGACCTTTGACCCCAAATCTGTGTACACCCCATAGACACTGGGTAATAACAATGCATGTGTGTAAGTGGCGTCTCTGTCCCACATAATTTATGGAAGAAGATGCATTTTAAAGGTATTTCTTTTTATACCGGAAGTGACCTCTTAATGAGCTTTGACCTCAAATAAAAAAAATACCACATATACATTGGGTGACTGCGGATCATATGTGAACATACCATTACTGTGCTATGTTTTACTTAGATAATACAAATTTTTGAAGGTTTTTCGTTTTATACCGGAAGTGACCCCTTAATGACCGTTGACCCCAAATCTGTGTACACCACATAGACACTGGGTAATGACAATGCATGTGTGCAAGTGGGGTCGCTGTCCTACGTAAGTTGTGGGAGAAGATGCATTTTTAGTTGAAATCACGTTTTTGACTCATATGACCCCTGCGTGACCTTTGACCCCACGAGTTTCATGTGACATGTAGGGGCACGGTCAATGATCATTGTGACCAAGTTAGGTCAAAATCGATGTAAGCATGCGAGTGCTAGAGTAAATGTAATGGTTGACAGAAAGAAGAACGAGATCTGATTATGCTCGTTAGCCTGCACCCATGAGCATGCACAGCCAGCAGTGACAAATGAATCTGTGAGAACGGAAGTGATCCCTTAATTACCTTTGACCCGCAAAAATATTACATAGTGCTTAGGATGTCATAAGGAATATTCCTGGTGAATTTCAGCTTAATCGGAACTTATACATGGATTTTGATTTTTTAAATTTATGATTGACCTTTTGACCCCTTAATGACCTTTAACCTCAATGAAAAAAAACCTTTATGTACACCGACAAAATGCATTGTTTTAATTTTAATTAAAAAATTCTACTATGTTTAGTTGTCGAGATAAAAATTCTTGAAGTTATTTAGATAAAAACAGGAAGTGACCCCTTAATGACCTTTGACCCCAAAAATAAAAATACCATGCATACATCAGGTAATACTGATTCACGTATGATGATTATATTACTCTGGTCTGTTTACATTTTGAGATAAAATTTTTTAAAACATTTTTGATAATTTTGGTTTTTGACCGGAAGTAACCCCTTAATGACCATTGACCCCAAAACTGTAGGCATCCTAAAGAACCTATATAGTAGCGATGCATGTGTGCTAATGGCGACTCTCTGCTATGTAATTTGTAAAGACAGTGATTTTTTGAATATTTTTTACAAATTTTTCAGACATTTACCGGAAGTGATCCCTTATTGACCTTTGATCCCAATTCTGTGAACAACTTTTAGACACTGGCCATAGGTGATGCATGTGTGCAAGTGACGTCATGGTGCTATGTAACAGTGTTGGAGGACTCGGGACTCGGACTCGGACTCGAGTCCGGACTCGAGTCCTTTTTTCAAGGACTCGGACTTGGACTCGGAAGCTAAGGACTTTGGACTGGGACTCGGACCCCAAGGACTCGGGGACTCGGCTTCGAGTCCTCCTCGAGTCCGGCAAAATAGGGTCTTTTTAGGTCTTTTATTTTCGTTCATTGTTCATTTTGTTCATTGATTAATTTAAGCAATTTTACATGCAAATAAATTCAGTTTATAAATAAAAGTACAACCAAAAAGCAAGATTGCTTTCAGTTATATCTTTAATTGGTTAAATGGATTTTAATCATAATCATTTGTTTTGTACGGAAAGTCCAATCTACGGAAAGCCCAATCGGACATTGTAACAGCATGACTGCTTGGTTAGGCGCAAGTCTAGAATATACATGAATAATAATTTGTGGGCAAAATAGGGGCTTGATGAACTGAAATTTCAACATTTTTGTGGAAGTCTGTGAACTAAAATTGGGCCATATTATAGGCTTTAAAGCTAACAAATTCAAAATGTTTCCAAATTTGAGCTAAAGAGCTACAATTTTCAGAGTGTTAGGCTCAATGAACTGGAGCATGATGCAAATGTGGGTCTGAAGGAACTGCCAGAGAGCATGAAAAAGGGACCCTTGACCGCCGCACATAGCCTACCCATACCACCTTTACATGTGAGTGATACCCCTCCCCCACTCCCGGAATAATACTGCATAGGCCTACAGCCAGATCCGACACCCTTTCGTTTGGCACCTGAAGTTTGGTAGTGACATCATATTTTGATTGTCACATTGCATCTTTTGCCTCTTTAAAACACAAGCCTAATAAGTTAGGGTGGGGGGGGAGTCTGTGATTATACTCTGTTATGAGCATTGGGGAAGGTAAAATTAGGGGCAAGATTTTTTGGCCGATCGAAAGGGAGGGTGGAAGCAATTTTTGGCAAGCCGAGAGGGGGAACAAGCAATTTTGACACATGGGGCACCTTTCAATAAAACGCTCTAAAATTGCTTAGAAAACACTTACATATTATGCAAATTTGCCTGCTCACTGCACTCGCAACATATATCCAAGGTTTGTAAATTGGGATCCCCAAAAATAGCATGGGCTGCAAATTTTTTTGGCAGGCCGGGAGTGGGGGGCAAGCGATTTTTGGCAGGCGAGAGGGGATATAGTATAGGGTCCAGAATGGAAGTCCTGTTCTCGGTTTGAGTACAAGAAGTTTTGAAGGTGTTTTTTTAATAGATTTGAGGACGCTGAATAAAATGAGAGGGGTCTGACCCATCGAAAAATGTGAGGAACTCATCGTAGAGGGCGATTTTCAAAACTGCCGCCAAAATCCCTTAAACAGCATCTCTTGCAATTTCACACCTCCCGGGCTCCGATAATTATTGCACAGCCCCAAAACTATACTAGGCATGCAAGGTGGGACTAACAAATTATGTATTTACAAGAAAATAATATAGAACTAAAATTCTGGTTAAATATAGGCCACGTTGATAAAGTATTGGTCAAAACCCCAGGGCTTGAATTTGATACATAAGGACTCGGACTCGGACTCGGACTCGAACATTGAGGACTCGGACTCGGACTCGGACTCGGACATCAGAAATTGGCAAGGACTCGGACTCGGACTTGGACTCGGACACCAAGGACTCGGACTCGGACTCGGACTCGGATGACGAGGACTCGACTACAACACTGCTATGTAATATGTGGAAGGAGAAGCATTTTTAGTGAAAATCCAAGTTTTGCCCATTGACCGGAAGTGGATGACATTTGACCGGAAGTTGATCATGTGACATCTGTGGCACCACCAAACGGTTATAATACTGACCAAGTATGGTAAACATGCCTGAAAGCATGTGGCTACGATGGCTGATCATGATGTTGACAGAAGAAGAAGAAGAAGAAGAAAGAAAGAAGAACGCGGTAAAAACAAAGCACAGCGCCGATGGCGGCTGTGCAAGAAGAAACTAGACCACCAGCCATGCCGCGACATGGCACACAAGACGGCCCGAAAATGGATTTTCAACTTTTTGACCTTAAACTTTGACCATTTGGGCCGAGGCTATTATAGACTTCCCCCACCATTAATGGTGCATCACTGTAGCATATAAGGGCTTAATCCGTCTTCCATAGGCTGAGATATAGCCACTTTTCCGTAATTAAAAAAAAAATTGACAAATTTGACGTTTTGACCCCCTTAATGACCTTTGACCCCAATATTAAAAAAACCATATCTACACCGAGAAAATGCATTGTTACAGTTTAAATTTAAAAATCTACTATGCTTATTTATGGAGATAAAATTCTTGAAGTTATTTAGCTTAAAACCGAAATGACGTCTAAATGACCTTTGACCAAAAAATAAAAATACCGTGCATACATCGGGTAACACTAATGCATATATGAAGTTTATGTCACTCTCACGTTTTGAGATAAAAAAATAAAAATATTTGATGATTTTTGGTTTTTGACCGAAGCGACCCTTAATGACCTTTGACCTCAAAACTGTAGACACCTTAAAGACCCTGGTTGGTAGCAATGCATGTGTGCTAATGGCAACACTCTGCTATGTAATTTGTAAAAACAGTGATTTTTTGAATATTTTTAGCTTTCAGACCGGAAATGACCCCCTTAATGACCTTTGACCCCTTATCTGTGAACACCCTATAGACACCGACCGCATTTTGACCCCTGTGACCAGGTCAAAGGTCAGATGCAAGTCAAAGTCATATGACCTGTGCGGGCAAGGTAAGTGATGGTTATCCTTACCAAGTTTAGTCACAATCCATCAACCAACGACTGAGCTATAGGCACGAACGTGGTTGACAGAAAGAAGAAGAAGAAAGAAGAAGATCCCAAGCAAGACAGGACAAGACGGCGCAGCTGCGCGCCGTCTTGTAAGAAGAACCTGTAAGAAAAAAGACACAGCCGTGACTAACGTCACGGCTGTGTAAAGAAAGAAAGAGAAAGAAAGAAAGAAATGGGGAATTTGAATGCATTAAAGTTGTTTGTCAATGTAGGAAATTGACGCACAACAGCACTGATTTGCCGGCATCAGAGATCCTATGTGGATTGGCATGAGAATATTTAATGGATCTAATGTAATTAAAATCAGTCATTCTGACCACAGGGAAGATTTTCATGAAAACCCTATGGACAAGTTGTGCTATGGTTAGAACTCATTGACAATTCCAGCAATATCAGACTGTTGAGCTGGGATTTAATATGCCATAAAAACATGTTAATTATAAGGTACAGATGAGCTACTAATTTTCTTTACTTCATAGTTGGTGCATGGCCCAATAGGATGACTCGATCGTGCTATACCACTGAGTGAGTCCACTATAGCATCATTGGTTACCATGTAGCACAATTTACTTCATAAGTGTAATAATTTATACTTCATAAGCAAAGTCCAATGATTTTTGTAGCGTAAAATTGCACGCCGCAAAATTTTTGTTTGCCCGCGCAATTACACATACACCGCAATTTTCGCACAATTCACTATGAAATGTAAATGAAAACGGCCATTTTGTAGAAATGTCAGCCTTTTTTGAAGCGTCACAGTAATGTCAATTATTTGATAATCTGTCTCGTACCAGTGTTGCTTAGTTTCGCGTATCATCACACTGAATATTGGTCTTTACTATAGTGCTGTCACTGAAATGTTTTTTTCTTGTTTATAGTACAAGTTTACAGAAATGCAGATGAAATAATATGGGTCTTTAAAAACTGAAATGTTGAATTTCAACCATAATAATAACAAAACATGTTCTCATGACCATGACAAAATTGTAAACCCCACACATGAACATTTTGATGACACCAGTAACATAGTGCACAAAATGCATAACCAACATTTTTTATGGCACCCCTGAACAAGTTTTACCTAATAGCTGTTAATCCAACACACACACCCCCACCCCAGCACACATCTCCACTCTCCCCACATACATGTTACACAATATGTTGCACAAACATGACTGTTTTGGTCAAAAATGTACCTTTTCGAGGCTTCACTGCAAAAATGTTAAAAGCTTTTCTTAACAAGTTAGCCATGATAAGAAAAACTATCAGTTTTCATGAAGATAAGTGTTTTTTTTAAAGATATTTGTTTACATTGATAAAGCATTATATAGGTGCTTGCCTATGGTTGCATAAAACACCCCTCTTCATTCATTTTGGTCAAGCGTATACAAAATGTATTTACAGTGTATTTCCCGATTTCCCAATCATCAAAACTATAAAAATGTAATAGATAAATATTGCCCAAATGCACTTGCTGAAGGGTTGAATCTAGCAGCATGCTAATTTTTTGTTCTGATCAAGTGATCATCAATATGCTAATCTATAATTTGATCAAACTTGGCACTGGTATACTAAGAACCTGAGGAACGGGGAGGAGCATGGCTTAGTTCTTGTTTTGGAATAACACAGCAGATGTACAGCTGCTACACAAATTGTAGCTCATGTGGAATTTCAGCTGAAAATTTAACATGTTTTGTTACACTCTGTGCTTAGGGCAATATGTCTGATGCAGAAGAGGAGAGAAATTGAAGACAAAATGGCTACCCCGTGATACATGTATTATTTTGATTGCCAGAATGCACTGATTTATAATGCATAAAACGGGCAAAAATTATGTATCCTTTTATTTTCTTTCGCTGTTACAGTATTTAATACAAACAAAAAGCAGAAACACAGACAATGAATGAAAGAAAAGAAAGAAAAATCCACAGAAAATCTGAAACTAAAATACCTCGATATTGTTAGTGGCAGGAAAAATAATGGAAAGAAAGAAAACAAGAAAGAATGTAATAAAAGGATGAATATGTTTATAAAAACAAACTGATGGATCCTTGATATAGTAACATGATTGTGTCAAAATTCAAAGTAATTTAATTTATAATTTTAAACTGAGATAAACAAACTTGAAACAAATTTTTAATGCACATAGAATTTTGATGATTTTAATTTGTCCAAATATTTGGTGACAAGTAATATACTCCTGATTAAAAAGCGGAACTTAAATTGATGATATTTAATATATTAATATTTTCACAATTTTCCTATCCATTCAATTATAATACAAGTACCAATACCAAATAATGAGATTTCATTACTATATTCCTGTACTTTCACATTAATGAATAGTATATAAAAAAAAGTAGGAAAATGTATTATTTTACATTTGCTCTTTTCACCACGTTCACAATCAACAAATCAAGTACATGATCAGATAAGCATGATAAGGTACACCGGCAAAGTCAAGATGGCCGACTTTACCATTGGGTTGCCTAGCGATGGATTATTAGTATAAAACTACTAACCCTGATATGAGATGGCAGATAATGAAATGGACTACAGTGCATTCATTGCATGCAACAAACTCTTGAATATCAAGGTATGTTGGTTGTAATGCAGTGGTCTTTTAGGAATGGCGCTTTATAAATGCCCATTGTAATATGTCATGTATAATACCAGGATATAATATCTCCCAAAAATGTGCATAATATTTTGTTTTTGTATAGAAGAAACCTTTCCATATGGAAATAATGAAACTGCCAGTGTTGCTGAGTAGGGGATCAGCTTCTTCTGTTATTGATGTTAATACCTATTTTTGGTAATTTCACTATCAAAATCATCTTGACCATTTCACTTTAATTGAACCAATTTCTTTAGAATTGATTATCTCAACCACTTCAATTTTATAGGCCAGTCATGCTGTTGCTTGAGAAATGTGTGAACAATATTTTTAGACAATATTCTTAACCCAAAAAGAAAGAACTGGTGTAAAAAACATTCTTTGGGAGATTAATTCATTTATTTGTAAACTTCAGTGTGTTTCATCTACTATTTTATGACAATAATTGTTTCATTGACAAGGGTCAATGTCTAATCATGAACAATATTAAATGTGTACATTTACCTGAGGCCGGTCGAATGCAGATCCATCGGAACACGCTTTTCAATACGGAATAAATGCTAACCTCATCTCATATCGGATCTGCAGTCGACCATTCTGCCTATATTTTAATAATCCACTAATAACTCATTTCACCAAAAATGGCGCATATTGCATTGGACCAAATGGGAATAAAGTGTGTTTAAACAAGGAACAGACAGGCTAGTAAAGTACACAGTGATGTTATTAATATCCACACACACAAAGATAACTCATTCATCATGTATATTATTAAAACAGCAAATAAAGCATAGGAAATTGATGCATTAGTAAAGTCATGTTGGATTTGATCAATTCTACCTTCAATCACTATTCCAGACAAATGACAGACATTTAAAGGCATTTATTGCTGTAATAAGTGATTTTTTAAAGGACACAGCTAGTGGTGGGCATAGCGTGAGTCCTTCAATGGGTGTTTGGGGCACTGAGTCTGATTGAGGGGCACTGAGTCTGATTGAGGGGCACTGAGTCATTAGGGACCATTCATAAACACTTGTTAGGGGGGCCTGATGCAAACAAATTTCAGTGCCCCTAACAAGTGTTTGTGAATGGTCCTTTATTCTGCAATTTTCAATGTGATTTTCAAAGTTGTGTTCCCCTATGATGCTATGATAGTGATACAGCTTTTATTTGACATGAGCAGTAATTTTCATTGAAAAACCTTAAGGGCTCTGTAACCCACGTTTGCACAGTATTTTTTGTTGAATCTGAGAGCACATCAGACACACCAAATTGCATTCTGAATACAAGGAATGTCCTGATACCAAATAATTTAGAAATTTTAGGTCTTTTGGGAAACTAAATGTATTATCTTATACGAAAGATCAACATTTTCATATGATGGTCTTTCATAAAATCTGGCATAAAATTTGTATTATATAGCGAAAAATTATTTGATATGAGAAAGACACTCCTCGTATTCAGAATGCAATTTAGTGTGTCTGATGTTCTGTCAGGTCCCACATAAATACTGTGCAAAGGTGGGTGACTGAGTGATGACAAAACCTGTACAAGCATGTAAAACTGACTGTGCAAAAACATCCATTGAAATAAAAACCCATACATTTTGGTGACACAAAATCTGAATGGTTTTAAACCTAAAAATGTTCATTATGTTATAATACCTTAATAGAGAAGGGAGACTAATCTTTAATAATAAATTAGTATTTTACTAAAAAGTAAATCCACTTGTAACCCGGGCTTGTAACATACTGTAAAAACTTGATAGTTAGCATATGAGGTTACTATCGAGCGCTTTTAAAACATGCAAACATGAAGAGCCCCATCCACAAAAGTGTAAAAGGTTTTGAGCAAATCATCAATACACATAGTTATATACGAACAAGCAAACCTGCAAATGTGTGTCTCAACCACATTAGCTCAGTTGGTAAAGCGCAGGACTTTGGTACAATTGCATGTTTTCAATAGCACTCGATAGTAAGCACATATGCTAACTATCAGTGTTTTTATGGTAGGCCTATCCATCAAAATGCACAAACATCCCTGCACCCCTACCCCCCCCCACACACACACACAAATTACAGCCTCAGTGGCAGTTGAGATTGGATTAAGCACTTCCTTTCTCTTGACCCAAAGGCTGACAGTAAAATTGTTAACTTGATTGTTGGGAGTGGCCTTCTTTTCCTTGTTCTTCAAATCTGTTTCTCACTTCTCTTTCCATACAGGCCAGCATGCTTATATAGGCTTTTTAGCCTGGCCTGAGCATTTTGTTTGAGCCTGGTCCCATCAGGACCCAAGCGTGTCTCCACACGGAGCGACCATTTAAACAAACAAACAAACAAACAAACAAATTGCCTATCATTGGGACATTAAACTTGAAGCTTTCAATAGTTGTTCAGAATTTTACCTTCTCAATATTACAAGAAGTACTATGAGGTAAAAACTAGGTTCATATAATATTATAGTGCTGTGTAATAACCCCCTGCGCACTACCTGCTGATCTAACATTCCCTCTAATTGGTCAATTATGTGATATCTTCACTTTAATCACCAATTGAAATGGAGCTTTGCAAATAATTCACTCCAATTTTTTTGTGTGGTGAAATTATTCTAACAATGTTGCTGATTGGTCTAACTGATAATGAAAACTTCTTTTTGGCCAATCGGCAGGTAGTTCTCATGGGGTTAAATTTAAATTTAACAGTGCAAGATAAACATACGCACAGAATTGTAGCCTACAGACTTTTATTCCTCTACATTATTTTCAATGTCAGATTTGGTATAAGATGGCTTCCACATTAGTCTTTGTAGGCATATGTATGCTTTTCAACAAATTTGAGTGTTCAAGTCAATTAATGCAAAGTACTTTTTATAGGAAAAATCTGATATTTTTATGTACAAAATATTGTGTATCTATACTGTACGCCCCAACGATCAACAATTATAATATAGGCTAGTTTTTAATACACTCCTCAAAGTAATTAAAGGATCAAAAAATTTCATTCAATATTTTTCAAAAACAAAATTATCTTTCAAGATGTTTTAAGTGCCAGATGAAACAGTCATGACCAGACTTTTTACAGTGTTCAGTAAAGCATGGACAAGGCCACAACATATATGAAAAAATATTTTGATTAGGTACAAGTATGGTCAAGATAATCTGGATGAAATTTTTTGATCCTTTACACTGACGTGTTCAGGATCTGTTCCTGCGGGAGGCTCAGAGGGGCTTTCAGAGTTATGCGGGGAAGCTTAATGGCTACAATCGCCAAAAAACGGCTGATTTTACATGATTTTTAACAAAGTGCAGGGGCTTCAGCCCCGACTGCTTTAATTACTTTGAGGAGTGTATATAGTATACCTCATGTCTATGACATAAAACTAAATAACTTACTCTGTGATTGTAAATTGATATCAGCAGCATTAGTGTATGTTTCAAAATTTGATAATAAATTATGGTCAAACTTTTATCCTATACCTTCATTCTGATGTCAGATTTGGTCTTTATTGTGTTTAGCAGATTGCTTTTTACATTTGTCACTTTGTTAGCCTCATGGAATAGTCTGATTTTGAGCAATTTTAGGGTATTTAAGGCAGTACTGTAATATAATTCCTTATTGTTAAACAACTCTCCAAGAAAACCTTATTAGACTATGAGGAAACTCAGGAAAGTGCATTTATTTTAGATTACCCAAATGGGCTGCATGTGTATTGACTGTACAGTAAGCTCATCCTGTCTGTGGCAGGCACTTTCTCATACATGTCAGAAATAAACCAAATCTTATAATATAATTGTATGGAATTATTTGTAGATGATTATGAAGTGAGACCTGATCACAAAGGGGACATGAACATGTTACTCATAAGGCTCACTGTTTTGGAAAACCTGCTATAGAGGGAAGGCCTGTTACTCAAAATTTTGATTGGTTGGATGTTTTGATTTTAAAATGACCCATTTTAACTTAGAGGGCCCACTAGTCAGAAAGCATGTACCTTGGAAAGCCTGTCAGTCAGAACATTTTGCATATTGCAGAATTTAGTACACCCCCCCCCCCAAGATAGGGTAAGTGTAATGGTTACAATAGGGGTTATGGTTAAGGGTAGACTACTTTGCTGAATGCATGATGCCATTATTATTACTTTGCTGAATGCACGATGCCATTATTACATGTATATTATGATATGGCTAGAACCAATGTTACTCTGAAATAGCTGCCCAGTGGCGTAGCTGGGAGAGGGGTGCAAGTGCACTGGGCGCCGCTTTTTAGGAGGTGCCAAATCGCCCCTGGTTAAAAAATGTTTGGGTCAACAAGTCAAAATTTGTATGTACTGATATAATAGAGACATTGCGATTTCCAAACGTAGACATCGGACGTACGTTGATCTATTCAAAACATTCTCCTGTATCGAAGCGAGGTCACGTATTTAGCTATTTTTGAAGATATTCCACGTGCAAAATCGACGTAGATACATCGTTGAAAATGCACAAAATTTGTCCATTTCACAATATGTTAAAGACAGTCAAAGATAATGAACGTACGAAGGAAAGTCTAATTATTATTATGATCCTTTTGTTTGTAACAAATCATTATAATAAAGGTACAGCGATGTGTTAAAAATGGACTAAATTGGGTGGGGGGGGGGGGGGTAATAAGAGCTAAAAAAATTTTCAACAATTTTTTTTCAAGTTATATTTTACAGGTGTTTACACCCCCACTAATACCAACATACCTTAGAGCTGTCTCCCTGTTGACAGTAAAAAAAGGTATAGTTTCTTTAATTTTCAACAATTTTTTTTCAAGTTATATTTTACAGGTGTTTACACCCCCACTAATACCAACATACCTTAGAGCTGTCTCCCTGTTGACAGTAAAAAAAGGTATAGTTTCTTTAATTTTCAATAATTTTTGCCCTTTCTTCGTCATAATTATTCTTGCCGCCCCTTAAGGACCTCCCTTTTTTCTTTTGTTACTCTTTTTGCCGCCCCTTTATCTTTCGCCGCCCCCTCTTTTTTGCCGCCCCCTACTTTTACCCCGGGGGGCTGGCGCCCCCAAAGCCCCCCCAAAAATATGCGCATGATTTGCTTCTTCACTTTTGTCTGTTTGCGTAAAAATGAACCAAATTTGGACTGTCAAAAGTGGTGATATTGCAACCTCCCACCCCTCAGGCAATTGCGCAAACCACATACAAATGATAAATACAAGATGGCAAATGTCATATTTCTGCAAATCTGTTTCTATGTATTGGTGAAATGTTTTATAATATGAACTATGGGGTGACTTCATTCATTATCCTTTAACCACATACAAATACATAACTTTATGGCCATCAAAGAAATTCAATGCCAATCATCTTGTAAATATGATGTCCTGAATAATAAACTAAATCTGCAAATATTCTATCATAGACTACATGTACATGCACTAGGTGTTTCTCCCTTCCTCCCCATCACTACTGTTATTTGTACAAGTGGAAATTTTCACATTTTTTTTCCTGCTTTTTCATGCTTTGCCAATTTTGCACACTCCCTAACATTAACCATGGATGTATTAGCTTATACAAAAAGATTCTATTGATGCATTGCAGTAACTGCTGTGGAACATGAAAAGTGCACAAATAAATGTAGCATGAAAATTTGCATTGTAAGAGAACATGGAAATGATTAGACTGTTTCCTATTGATATGATCTATTGCAATCACCTGCTAAAGCACACCAGATAGCAGACAAATGATGATGTAAACACTGCAGGAAGACTGCTGACTGGCTCGCTGGGGGAAAAGATGGGAGAGAGAGGGACAGGGAGAGATAGAGAAAAGGGAGAGGAAGAGAGAGGAGTACTATATTGTATGCATAATGTCCCGGGCATAATGTGCATGGCCGCTTAGCTGTAAAGCGTTATGTGAAATATACCACTGTATGTATTGCTACTGAAAAGATAGCTCTGTGGAAAAGTTAGACATCTTGCCCCCCCTTTCCCATATAAAAACCAAATCCAGTTTTTACTGCAATTTTACATAAATTTCATAATTTTACCCCCTGAAATTCACTTGCCCCACTCTGGAAAAACATTTTGTTGCCGCCATATAGTCTGTTGGCTAGTACTTGAGCAGCTAATCATACAGTGATATACATCACTGTACTTGAAAATGTCATGTCAAGAGTTCTTATTGCAGTATGTTTGCTTTAATGTTTTTACTAGAACAGAAAATTCAACTAATTTGATGCACAACTTAGAATTGAGGTGTTTAAATTCAAATCCAAATCAAATATATGGCATTAAATTTGAATTCAATTTATGGCATTAAATGGAACTACAACCTTTATTATCAAAGACTGAGCATTCTTATTCAATGGGTGCGTCTTGTAAAGAATTCACGTAATTTGATTGGTTTTCTGGTGTATAGTATCTCACAATAGTTGATAGTGATATTAGTCAGGCTGGCCGCCACGCAACGGCGGCACGCTTGTTGCTCCTCAATGATCGCGCGATAATGCGTTCCCGTAATACACGTGCGAGAACTAAGAACACGATTCGGCATCTTAGATGTTCGTGATGGTTTCGTTCATTTAAAACAGCGGGGATGTCCTCACAAAAGTAACTTTATTTTTTCTGAAAAAGTACAGTTCTTCTCGCAAAAATTACATTAAAAACTGAATAAGAATGAGAATAAAAGATAGGATTTTGTCTTTTGCCTATCCAATATGGTGTCATAATGGATGGGCTGGCCAGCATCCACTACTCAAAATATTGGCCAGCCCATCCATTATGACACGATATTGATAGGCAAAAGACAAAATCCTATCATTTATTCTCTAATTCTTATTCAATGGGTGCTTGATCTTGTAAAGAATTCACGTAATTTGATTGGTTTTCTGGTGTATAATATCTCACAATAGTTGATCAGTGATATTAGTCAGGCATCGCGCCGCCACGCAACGGCGGCACGCTTGTTGCTCCTCAATGATCACGCTAATGCGTTCGCGTAATACACGTGCGAGAACTAAGAACGCGATTTGGCGGCTTAGATGTTTGTGATGGTTTCGTTCATTTAAAACAACGGGGATGTCCTCACAAAAGTAACTTTACTTTTTTCTGAAAAAAGGCAGTTTTTGTCGCAAAAATTACATTAAAACTGAATAAGGTTTATATCGTAGTGGATACCGGCTGCGCTGGCATCCACTACGATCAAAATATTGGCCAGCCCATCCATTATGACACGATATTGGATAGGCAAAAGACAAAATCCTATCATTTATTCTCTAAATGTCTCAAATCTGAAAGCCCAATATCTTAAGCGATGTTTTACATTATTATTGCCCAAGCAGTACTACATGTTCTGTTTATATTCTATTAATTGTCTGGTTTTTCTTTGGAGGCTGTATTTATTTAATGATTTAAACAAATTTAAGCCAAAATAGTGTGTTATATGGATGATTTTGTAGGACATTTGACATTAATTTGAAAGCAAAGTTGTTGCAGTGTCATGGTTTAAAGGATACTGTGAATAATTCAGATGAACACCGACAAGATCTCTGAATAAATCCTTTGAAGTGCTTTCTGGCACTGGCAGCAATAATTAACATGATCATTATTATAATTACTTGACTTTAATTTGAAGCTCTTTAATTAACATTTTTCATTAGGTTTGTTCACTGTATTATTCACCTCAGAATTGATGTAGAACATACTTGCTAATTATACTCTACATGTATTGTATTAACAATGATAAATCCAGCAGTGAGAACTGTGTCAATTTAGTGAAATAGGAAATGAGTTGTGATTCGCTAAACCATTGACAAACAATGTTATGTAAAAGGGAGACTTATGGAGGAACAAGAAATGATTAGATATGATGTCTTGTAATGTTCTGTTGATATTACATTATAATGGTATAATAATTATATATTACAATATATCATATTATGTTGATGTCTTTACACATGGCATTTTCTTTTGTCATACAGGGTGTCTCTGCAAGACTACCAGAGTGGGTTCCTGTGCTTACTTGCAAGAAAAAACATCCACATTGAGACTCAGAAACACTAAGTATGAGGTTTTACCAACAGGATCATCAAATCATCAAAGGTTATTTGGGGGTCATTTCCTCAGTCATTTACCACATACTTTAGTAGTAAGTTGCCCAGCACCTCTAAATAAAGAAATGTAGTATGGTTTATATGTTGATTAAAAAATATCATCCTGTTTTGTCAAATAATACATAGCCCAATCCTAATCCTTCACTGAACTGGCAATAAAAAAGTACAATTTTCATATTAGTTCAATTTTTGGTAACAAAGGCTAAAAAAAGGCATTTTTAGGAAATAAGTATGTTTTTATATATGCTGTGACAATCAATCTTAAAGACTTGTATAAAACCTAATATCGGTCTGTGCATGCACTCTAATTTTTAGCAAGCATATTTCATATTTTGTAGTTATAACCATACAATTATTAACAAACATGAAATAGTAAGATATCTAGTGCTGTATTTTCTGGAATCTGGAGTAGTTATTAATGAAGTATTGCCAGTGCATAAATTCCCGCATAATATATGCACTGGACAAGCAACTTGAATCCAACTTAGAAGTCCAACTGAAAAAAAAGGAATGGACACATACCTGTGGCGTGGGTTAATGGATTAACATGTAATTGACTTGTATCTAGTTGACTGTACTTTATATAAATCTGCCATCCCAATTAGAAATGCAGTATCTACAATTAAAGGATGACTCCAGCAATCACAACATTATGCCTTAAACTGTATGTTAGAAAAAGAATTATCAAGCACAAATCACATGGTTTTATTTGAAACAAACTCATATTGACCATAAAAACGAATAAAAACAGCTGGCTCTCAACACGGGATATTCAAAATTTATACAAGAACAGGGATTGAATTTTAAGGCACACAAGTGCAATTTAAATGGCAGCCTGCTTTAACATTTCCAGAAGTGTGATTTGTAGTGGGACTGTTATTCTCAAAACTTCTCTTCTAGAAAATCTAAATTATTCCCTCACCCTACCGCGGTGTGTCACATCTTTCATCAAATTCTTCCCCGACTGGAATCCTACAAAAATGTTCCCAAAAGTTCATTTCATTTTAAGCTTCCTTAAATCCTGTTGATTTCTTTTTTCCTCTTTTTTTTTTTTTCAAAACACAAAAAAAAAAACTTCCCCAAAGGGGTAAAATTATTCCATACCCTTTGGGGCCAAATACCATAAGAATATACACCCCTGGAATATATTGTATACTATATAATATACAACATAATGTTGGAAACAAAAAATGTCACCTACTTCTAAGCATGCCAGGAAGGACTGACCTATAGATGATGTGACTTCTGACGTCAATGCCTGACAGTATGCTTACGCATCATCACAATTTCCATTGTTTTTGCCTGGCAGTATGCGCAAGCATCATATTTTGTTCAGGGCTCGTGTTTTTAAAACTCCCGCCACATCACAATAAGACTATTAAACAGTGTAGTGGTTGCATGGGGTTCATTCAAGCATAAAGATGATACCAGTCCCTTGCCTTTGTTGATAAACATTGAGGTCACCTCATCTATATCAAGTCATAGCGATGGTATACCACTTCTCATGACTTTGCCCTTCCCAAAATAGTAATAGTAAGTCCCATCCCTTATCATTTCTATTGAACAGTTTTGATGATTTTAAACCATCACTGGTATATCTGCCTACACATGTTATGTTTCCATTTGTAAATTCATGTTTAAATGTGCTAGTGTGCGATGCGTAATTCTTCTTTCCCCTGTACATCAAACCTGTTCAGTAGAAAAGTGTCTTTTTTGATAGAACAGTGATAGTATCACTTCTCTATCAAAAAGACACTTTTTTGATGGCATACTACTAATTACTCATATATAAATAGTTTTGATGGCTGGAAACTGGCATTTTCAAGCATTTTTATGCCATATTTTACATGTTTTACACTCAATTAGGTAAAGCAATCCTATTTGCAGGAACACAGTAGTGCCGGATTGAAAACAACATAAAGGTGCAAATATCATACACAAAATGTCAGTTAAGTATGAGTTAATTAATTATTCACAAGCTAATTTACGCATGATTTACGTAAAGAATTAAAAAACATGTTTTTCTGTAAGCTGTAAGTGCAAGCTTTCCAATGATGTCCCACTTATTGGCCCATTCTCCATGACCTGTATACACATACCTTGACTTGATCTAAATTGGAAGTGCAATCAAATTGTTTTTAAATGCATAAAGCACTCACACACTAGGGTCTATGGTCCTTTGAAATTCAACTATACTTTGATCAGCTCGTAATCGACGGGCCTTATAACATCGCGGATTAATATCAAAATATTTTATTTTGAGAATTGTCTTGTGACATATCGCTGCACAAGCATCACAAATATTTATCAATTCAAGTCGTATACTTTGTCTACTTTCTTTAACATACAGAATATAACTCTTAACGCGGGTCTACTTTTAGGTGTAGTGGTAAAAGCCTACATTTCTTAGCCTATTAAAAGCTGATCAAACTATAGAATTTAAAATTTTTCATTATATTAAAGGACTGTTATAATATATAGCTATTCAAGGTTATTTATTTTAATACCCTTGTTTCATATTGATAGCATATATTTTGTTGTGCAATGTGTTCAATTAGCCTATAATTTAACATGCTCAAGTAGTGTAAAATGCTTGTGGGGTGGTTATCACACCCAGGGGGCCACTCACATAAATGGTCCGATGCATGCGTGACCAAAAACAAGTAAAAAGGGGTTTTTTTTTAGGCAAGGCAAGTTATGCGCATGATGCATTTAAGGTCTAAAAACACTGATTTTCAAGAATAAGGGTATAGTTTTCTGAATCTGAACAACTTGTTTAGGGTACCTTTTCAAATTTTTAGTAAATTACAAGTCCAAAAAGGGTACATTTTGTTTGCATTTTTACTAGCCAAAAACTCATTAGGGGGTAAATTCTATATTAAATTACCTTATTAAGGGGCTAAATTTGTTGGTAGGGTAAAACTCGTTTAGGGGGTGTTTGAAAAATACTTGGTCATGCATGCGTACACTGTGATATTTGAGTGCTCCCGGTTACCACAAAAACAAAAATAGAAGATTAGTGAAATATTGATATCATGCAAACCAGAATAATAACATTGTGGAATTAGTAAACAAAATAACACTCTGTATATTTATGTGTCTGTAATTTCAAACTTTTTACACTGTGTGGAGAATGAGAAATAAAGCAATTTAAAACATATTTAAACTTGTTATCAAACGGTCGGTATTCTATTATTATTGGTGTCAGTTTAAATACTCCTCATTATAACTTGAGCTATTTCTTATCTATCTTGGAAATATATTATCTGATCGCTAAGTGTTTTATCAATACACATCGCACATGCACGCTATCCACTACTTCATCAATTACCACTATCAGCGCAAGCTGATAACACTAAAGCCGGATTGCAGCACAGTAATGCGAGCCGTAATATCGTGTTGCTATCCACGCTGGCTGCCAAGCACACTAAATCAACCAGTCAGATGAAAGATTTCATTATCATATATTTCGAGTAACAATCAGCAATATAGTTTAACATAATTAAGCAACATACCGTTGTAAAAGCAAGCTGTTTCGGGTGTCTTGTCTGCCGCTCTATATATTCCATCTTTGTTTCGACATATCCGAAGCATTTTTTGGTCAGCCAAAAATGAAATAATATTCTCTTTTATGTAGTCCTGTATTTTGACCGTTTCTTACGGATATAAATTCACAGTCTGTAAGATAACAGTTTCTAGGTCAGCACTGAAGTCTCCGTCTAATCTATGTGCGATGCGGTACCGAGCTCGGCAGCAGGTTGTCATACCATGGTGATTGCATCGGGAATATAACGTAGAGGTCGTACAACCTATTTCGATTCGAAGAAAATATAATCTCGCGCAGGGGACAATGAAAACATAGGCCTGCATTTTATTTCAGCCATAAACTAACATTCAGTATATATCGCTATAAAATATCGCTTTAGGGTTCATATACCACAAAATCCCCCTGTGAAGCGGTTATCTTCAGAAGATAGCAAGCAAAAAATAATAATAATGATATTTAAAAAAACATTAAAAAAACCATTGCCTAGCACGCGTTGTAGATCATGATTCAGTACGGCGCGAAGCGGCAAAACTGCATTGAAAGGGGTTGCGCGCTAAGAGAAAAATCGGCATTAGGCCGACTGCAGAGCTATAAAGAAATGTAAAAATGACGAAGCTGACCAAAATAAACGGCACTTATCAAGCAGAGATTATCATCTGCCTGTTTCTCTTTTTTTCTCTAAGTATTTCGTGATCCTAGCATCCTCTTTTTATGACATTTTTCAGTACATATCCACGAAAAAAGCATATTCCCAAAATTTCAGTTGATTCTGATATTGCGTTTGCGAGTTATGCATGATTAGGTGTATTACACTGCTCCATAGACAATACGTTGTAATTTCACGATATCTTTGCTAAACGAATTAATCTGCAAGGAATATTTTGTACATAAACATTATGTAGCCAGAGGTTTCCAGTGATATAAAAATCTCAACTTTTTTGAGAAAAGTGCATGGGGGATGAGGCTGTGGATCACGAAATGCCCTTTTAATAGCGCGGCATATAGGCCGAATGTCGATTTTTTAAATTCGGGCAGAGTAACCGTGCGCGTTTTAGGATTTTTTCGCTATATCTACTGAAGATAGCATTTAGAATCTCATCCCTAGTCATTGCATCTTTCTACTCTAGTAATGTTTTACATTATTTGCTCTAAATTTTTACTTCATCGTGTAGCGGCGAGTTTTTTCTTTCTAATACATCAGTCCCGATCAGAAAGTTTACAGCGATATTACAGACTCATCACTTTCCGCATCTGACTGTTTCTCTATTTTTACCCCTTTTTTCAAACAGCGCGGCATATAGGCCGAATGCCTTTTTTTTTTATTCACGCAGAGTAACCGTGCGCGTTTTAGGATTTTTTCGCTATATCTACTGAAGATAGGCCTAGCATTTAGAATCTCATATAGTCCCAAATTAACGCCTATAGTCCCAAATTAAACTAAAACAAACTGTCGCAACATTTGACATTTTAATTTGATTCTCAGTAGATATAGCACCAGTAGGCCATAATTCAATTCGAAAATATATATCTCGCGCAACGGACAATGAAAACATAGGCCTGCATTTTATTTCAGCCATATATTAATATTCAGTAGGTAGAACAAAAAAACACATGCAATTAAAATTATAAACCAAAACAAAACGTAGCAACATTTGAAATTTTAATTTGATCTTCAGAAGATAGCACACCAATAACATGATTCTATAAAATATCGCTTTAGGGTTCATATACCACTATAAAATCCGCCTGTGAAGCGGTTTCCGGTAAAAGTTTATCACGCCTATAGTCCCAAACTTTGCATAAAAATTCTAGAAAATCGGTACAATATTAACAATTTTAGTTTTGAAAATCGTGTTTTACTAGAACTTGTGAATGTGATCTCTACAAATTTGAAAGGAAAATGCGAAAATTTGAGTGATATTTACGATTATGTGCGCATAAACAAACGAGGTCAGAACGCGGTTAGCAGTCGGATGTAAACACGGGAAAATGTGGCCTTTTTATAATTATATAGCACTAATTTTCTCAAAAATTAGTCGGACCTAAAATGTGTAGTCATTTTCAGAAATATTTTGTAGAATTTTGTTCTCGTTAAGATGATATCAAATATATATTTCAAAGTTGGACGTAACTCGACTTATAGCCAAAACGCGACCCCTATTTAGCACGTAAAGTGTATGGAAACCTTATTTGTAGTATGTACCCTTTATCTCGTTCAGCAGACAAAAACGACAACCAACGGGCATTTAAATTTGAGCTATCTGTAGTTGATAGCAAAATCACACGAATCCGACAAACACCAAAATGACATAAAAAGATAAAGAAATGTAAAGGCTTTATTTCAAAGTTTGTTTCAGCGTCATACGGTATTCGGTTCTTGAGATATTTCAATTTTAATATTACCCATGTAAATCAATGCAGGAGCTCTATAGACACCGGCACCAGAATCGAGCAAATTACGGCATGTCTCGCCAGATTTTCTTTTTGTATAAAAATCGGCACTAGGCCGAATCAAAGCTATAAAGAAATGTTAAAATGACGAAGCTGACCAAAATTGCTATCTTCAGATGATAGCAAGCAAAAAATAATAAAAAATAATGATATTAAAGAAAAAATTAAAACAAACAAACATAGGCTAGCACGCGTTGTAGATGATGATTCAGTACGGCGAGAAACGGCAAAACTGCATTGCTCGCTCAGAGAAAAATCGGCATTAGGCCGACTGCAGAGCTATGAAGAAATGTAAAAATGACGAAGCTGGCCAAAATTTAAAACGGCACTTATAAAGCAGAGATTATCATCTGCCTGTTTCTTTATAGTTACCTCTCCCCCCTCCTTTTTTTTTTTTTTTTAGCGCGGCATACCGTAAAACCCCGTCTACAAGCATATAGTGTGCTTCTGATAAAAGCTACATTAATCCAGTCGCCATTATGGAGTTTGAGCAAATAAATTACGGATCCAAGCATATACAAACAAGTATTATTTTAAGACCGATCTATTGTATTGGTATATTAACGCTTACTTCGAATTAATTAAGCTTTTATAAAAAACACTATATATGCTTGATGACGGGGTTTTACGGTATAGGCGGAATGCCGATTTGTTTTAATTCAGGCAGAGTAACCGTGCGCGTTTTAGGATTTTTCGCTATATCTACTGAAGATAGCATTTAGAATCTCATCCCTAGTCATTGCATCTTTCTACTCTAGAAGTAATGTTTTACATTATTTGCTCTAAATGTTTACTTCATCATGTAGCGGCGAGTTTTTTCTTTCTAATACATCAGTCCCGATTAGAAAGTTTACAGCGATATTACAGACTCATCACTTTCCGCATCTGCCTGCTTCTCTATTTTTACCCCTTTTTTAAACAGCGCGGCATATAGGCCGAATGCCGATTTTTTTTATTCGCGCAGAGAAACCGTGCGCGTTTTAGGATTTTTTTTCGCTATATCTACTGAAGATAGGCCTAGCATTTAGAATCTCATATAGTCCCAAATTAACGCCTATAGTCCCAAATTAAACCAAAACAAACTGTCGCAACATTTGACATTTTAATTTGATTCTCAGTAGATATAGCACCAGTAGGCCATAATTCAATTCGAAAATATATATCTCGCGCAGCGGACAATGAAAACATAGGCCTGCATTTTATTTCAGATATTAATATTCAGTAGGTAGAACAAAAACCACATGCAATTAAAATTATAAACCAAAACAAAACGTAGCAACATTTGAAATTTTAATTTGATCTTCAGAAGATAGCACACAAATAACATGATTCTATAAAATATCGCTTTAGGGTTCATATACCACTATAAAATCCGCCTGTGAAGCGGTTTCCGGTAAAAGTTTACCACGCCTATAGTCCCAAACTTTGCATAAAAATTCTAGAAAATCGGTACAATATTAACAATTTTAGTTTTGAAAATCGTGTTTTACTAGAACTTGTGAATGTGATCTTTACAAATTTGAAAGGAAAATGCGAAAATTTGAGTGATATTTACGATTATGTGCGCATAAACAAACGAGGTCAGAACGCGGTTAGCAGTCGGTACCCTTTATCTCGTTCAGCAGACAAAAACGACAACCAACGGGCATTTAAATTTGAGCTATCTGTAGTTGATAGCAAAATCACACGAATCCGACAAACACCAAAATGACATAAAAAGATAGAGAAATGTAAAGGCTTTATTTTATTTCAAAGTTTGTTTCAGCGTCATACGGTATTCGGTTCTTGAGATATTTCAATTTTAATATTACCCATGTAAATCAATGCAGGAGCTCTATAGACACCGGTACCAGAATCGAGCAAATTACGGCATGTCTCGCCAGATTTTCTTTTTGTATAAAAATCGGCACTAGGCCGAATGCAAAGCTATAAAGAAATGTTAAAATGACGAAGCTGACCAAAATTGCTATCTTCAGATGATAGCAAGCAAAAAATAATAAAAAATAATGATATTAAAGAAAAAATTAAAAAAAAAAAAACATAGGCTAGCACGCGTTGTAGATGATGATTCAGTACGGCGAGAAACGGCAAAACTGCATTGCTCGCTCAGAGAAAAATCGGCATTAGGCCGACTGCAGAGCTATAAAGAAATGTAAAAATGACGAAGCTGGCCAAAATTTAAAACGGCACTTATAAAGCAGAGATTATCATCTGCCTGTTTCTTTATAGTTACCTCCCCCCCCCTCCTTTTTTTTTTTTTTTTTAAATAGCGCGGCATACCGTAAAACCCCGTCTACAAGCATATTGGAGTTTGAGCAAATAAATTACGGATCCAAGCATACAAACAAGTATTATTTTAAGACCGATCTATTGTATTGGTATATTAACGCTTGCTTCGAATTAATTTAGCTTTTATAAAAAACACTATATATGCTTGATGACGGGTTTTACGGTATAGGCGGAATGCCGATTTGTTTTAATTCAGGCAGAGTAACCGTGCGCGTTTTAGGATTTTTCGCTATATCTACTGAAGATAGCATTTAGAATCTCATTCCTAGTCATTGCATCTTTCTACTCTAGAAGTAATGTTTTACATTATTTGCTCTAAATTTTTTACTTCATCATGTAGCGGCGAGTTTTTTCTTTCTAATACATCAGTCCCGATCAGAAAGTTTACAGCGATATTACAGACTCATCACTTTCCGCATCTGCCTGCTTTCTATTTTTACCCCTTTTTAAACAGCGCGGCATATAGGCCGAATGCCGATTTTTTTTTTATTCGCGCAGAGTAACCGTGCGAGTTTTAGGATTTTTTTTCGCTATATCTACTGAAGATAGGCCTAGCATTTAGAATCTCATATAGTCCCAAATTAACGCCTATAGTCCCAAATTAAACCAAAACAAACTGTCGCAACATTTGACATTGTAATTTGATTCTCAGCAGATATAGCACGAGTAGGCCATAATTCAATTCGAAAATATATATCTCGCGCAGCGGACAATGAAAACATAGGCCTGCATTTTATTTCAGATATTAATATTCAGTAGGTAGAACAAAAAACCACATGCAATTAAAATTATAAACCAAAACAAAACGTAGCAACATTTGAAATTTTAATTTGATCTTCAGAAGATAGCACACAAATAACATGATTCTATACAATATCGCTTTAGGGTTCATATACCACTATAAAATCCGCCTGTGAAGCGGTTTCCGGTCAAAGTTTATCACGCCTATAGTCCCAAACTTTGCATAAAAATTCTAGAAAATCGGTACAATATTAACAATTTTAGTTTTGAAAATCGTGTTTTACTAGAACTTGTGAATGTGATCTCTACAAATTTGAAAGGAAAATGCGAAAATTTGAGTGATATTTACGATTATGTGCGCATAAACAAACGAGGTCAGAACGCGGTTAGCAGTCGGATGTAAACACGGGAAAATGTGGCCTTTTTATAATTATATAGCACTAATTTTCTCAAACATTAGTCGGACCTAAAATGTGTAGTCATTTTCAGAAATATTATGTAGAATTTTGTTCTCGTTAAGATGATATCAAATATATATTTCAAAGTTGGACGTAACTCGACTTATGGCCAAAACGCGACCCCTATTTAGCACGTAAAGTGTATGGAAACCTTTTTTGTGGTATGTACCCTTTATCTCGTTCAGCAGACAAAAACGACAACCAACGGGCATTTAAATTTGAGCTATCCGTAGTTGATAGCAAAATCACACGAATCCGACAAACACCAAAATGACATAAAAAAGATAGAGAAATGTAAAGGCTTTATTTTATTTCAAAGTTTGTTTCAGCGTCATACGGTATTCGGTTCTTGAGATATTTCAATTTTAATATTACCCATGTAAAACAATGGAGGAGCTCTATAGACACCGGCACCAGAATCGAGCAAATTACGGCATGTCTCGCCAGATTTTCTTTTTGTATAAAAATCGGCACTAGGCCGAATGCAAAGCTATAAAGAAATGTTAAAATGACGAAGCTGACCAAAATTGCTATCTTCAGAAGATAGCAAGCAAAAAAAAAAAAAATAATAATAATGATATTAAAAAAAAAAAAAACATTGGCTAGCACACGTTGTAGATGATGATTCAGTACGGCGAGAAACGGCAAAACTGCATTGCTCGCTCAGAGAAAAATCGGCATTAGGCCGACTGCAGAGCTATAAAGAAATGTAAAAATGACGAAGCTGGCCAAAATTTAAAACTGCACTTATAAAGCAGAGATTATCATCTGCCTGTTTCTTTATAGTTACCCCCCCCCCTCCTTTTTTAATAGCGCGGCATATAGGCGGAATGCCGATTTGTTTTAATTCGGGCAGAGTAACCGCGCGCGTTTTAGGATTTTTCGCTATATCTACTGAAGATAGCATTTAGAATGTCATCCCTAGTCATTGCATCTTTCTACTCTAGAAGTAATATTTTACATTATTTGCTCTAAATTTTTACTTCATCATGTAGCGGCGAGTTTTTTCTTTCTAATACATCAGTCCCAATCAGAAAGTTTACAGCGATATTACAGACTCATCACTTTCCGCATCTGCCTGTTTCTCTATGTTTACCCCTTTTTTAAACAGCGCGGCATATAGGCCGAATGCCGATTTTTTTTATTCCGGGTAGAGTAACCGTGCGCGTTTTAGGATTTTTCGCTATATCTACTGAAGATAGGCCTAGCTTTTAGAATCTCATATAGTCCCAAATTAACGCCTATAGTCCCAAATTAAACCAAAACAAACTGTCGCAACATTTGACATTTTAATTTGATTCTCAGTAGATATAGCACCAGTAGGCCATAATTCAATTCGAAAATATATATCTCGCGCAGCGAACAATGAAAACATAGGCCTGCATTTTATTTCAGATATTAATATTCAGTAGGTAGAACAAAAAAACCACATGCAATTAAAATTATACACCAAAACAAAACGTAGCAACATTTGAAATTTTAATTTGATCTTCAGAAGATAGCACACAAATAACATGATTCTATACAATATCGCTTTAGGGTTCATATACCACTATAAAATCCGCCTGTGAAGCGGTTTCCGGTAAAAGTTTATCACGCCTATAGTCCCAAACTTTGCATACAAATTCTAGAAAATCGGTACAATATTAACAATTTTAGTTTTGAAAATCGTGTTTTACTAGAACTTGTGAATGTGATCTCTACAAATTTGAAAGGAAAATGCGAAAATTTGAGTGATATTTACGATTATGTGCGCATAAACAAACGAGGTCAGAACGCGGTTAGCAGTCGGATGTAAACACGGGAAAATGTGGCCTTTTTATAATTATATAGCACTAATTTTCTCAAAAATTAGTCGGACCTAAAATGTGTAGTCATTTTCAGAAATATTATGTAGAATTTTGTTCTCGTTAAGATGATATCAAATATATATTTCAAAGTTGGACGTAACTCGACTTATAGCCAAAACGCGACCCCTATTTAGCACGTAAAGTGTATGGAAACCTTATTTGTGGTATGTACCCTTTATCTCGTTCAGCAGACAAAAACGACAACCAACGGGCATTTAAATCTGAGCTATCTGTAGTTGATAGCAAAATCACACGAATCCGACAAACACCAAAATGACATAAAAAAGATAAAGAAATGTAAAGGCTTTATTTCAAAGTTTGTTTCATCGTCATACGGTATTCGGTTCTTGAGATATTTCAATTTTAATATTACCCACTGTAAATCAATGCAGGAGCTCTATAGACACCGGCACCAGAATCGAGCAAATTACGGCATGTCTCGCCAGATTTTCTTTTTGTATAAAAATCGGCACTAGGCCGAATCAAAGCTGTAAAGAAATGTTAAAATGACGAAGCTGACCAAAATTGCTATCTTCAGATGATAGCAAGCAAAAAATAATAAAAAATAATGATATTAAAGAAAAAATTAAAAAACAACAACATAGGCTAGCACGCGTTGTAGATGATGATTCAGTACGGCGAGAAACGGCAAAACTGCATTGCTCGCTCAGAGAAAAATCGGCATTAGGCCGACTGCAGAGCTATAAAGAAATATAAAAATGACGAAGCTAGCCAAAATTTAAAACGGCACTTATAAAGCAGAGATTATCATCTGCCTGTTTCTTTATAGTTACCTCTCCCCCCCCCCCCCCTCCTTTTTTTTAATAGCGCGGCATACCGTAAAACCCCGTCTACAAGCATATAGTGTGCTTCTGATAAAAGCTACATTAATCCAGTCGCCATTATGGAGTTTGAGCAAATAAATTACGGATCCAAGCATATACAAACAAATATTATTTTAAGACCGATCTATTGTATTGGTATATTAACGCTTGCTTCGAATTAATTAAGCTTTTATAAAAAACACTATATATGCTTGATGACGGGGTTTTACGGTATAGGCGGAATGCCGATTTGTTTTAATTCAGGCAGAGTAACCGTGCGCGTTTTAGGATTTTTCGCTATATCTACTGAAGATAGCATTTAGAATCTCATCCCTAGTCATTGCATCTTTCTACTCTAGAAGTAATGTTTTACATTATTTGCTCTAAATTTTACTTCATCATGTAGCGGCGAGTTTTTTCTTTCTAATACATCAGTCCCGATCAGAAAGTTTACAGCGATATTACAGACTCATCACTTTCCGCATCTGCCTGTTTCTCTATTTTACCCCTTTTTTAAACAGCGCGGCATATAGGCCGAATGCCGATTTTTTTTTATTCGCGCAGAGTAACCGTGCGCGTTTTAGGATTTTTTTCGCTATATCTACTGAAGATAGGCCTAGCATTTAGAATCTCCTATAGTCCCAAATTAACGCCTATAGTCCCAAATTAAACCAAAATAAACTGTCGCAATATTTGACATTTTAATTTGATTCTCAGCAGATAATTCAATTCGAAAATATATATCTCGCGCAGCGGACAATGAAAACATAGGCCTGCATTTTATTTCAGATATTAATATTCAGTAGGTAGAACAAAAAACCACATGCAATTAAAATTATAAACCAAAACAAAACGTAGCAACATTTGAAATTTTAATTTGATCTTCAGAAGATAGCACACAAATAACATGATTCTATAAAATATCGCTTTAGGGTTCATATACCACTATAAAATCCGCCTGTGAAGCGGTTTCCGGTAAAAGTTTACCACGCCTATAGTCCCAAACTTTGCATAAAAATTCTAGAAAATCGGTACAATATTAACAATTTTAGTTTTGAAAATCGTGTTCTACTAGAACTTGTGAATGTGATCTCTACAAATTTGAAAGGAAAATGAGAAAATTTGAGTGATATTTACGATTATTTGCGCATAAACAAACGAGGTCAGAACGCGGTTAGCAGTCGGTACCCTTTATCTCGTTCAGCAGACAAAAACGACAACCAACGGGCATTTAAATTTGAGCTATCTGTAGTTGATAGCAAAATCACACGAATCCGACAAACACCAAAATGACATAAAAAAGATAGAGAAATGTAAAGGCTTTATTTCAAAGTTTGTTTCAGCGTCATACGGTATTCGGTTCTTGAGATATTTCAATTTTAATATTACCCATGTAAATCAATGCAGGAGCTCTATAGACACCGGCACCAGAATCGAGCAAATTACGGCATGTCTCGCCAGATTTTCTTTTTGTATAAAAATCGGCACTAGGCCGAATGCAAAGCTATAAAGAAATGTTAAAATGACGAAGCTGACCAAAATTGCTATCTTCAGAAGATAGCAAGCAAAAAAAAAAAATTAAAAAAAAAAAATGATATTAAAAAAATAAATAAAAAAAAAACATTGGCTAGCACGCGTTGTAGATGATGATTCAATACGGCGAGAAACGGCAAAACTGCATTGCTCGCTCAGAGAAAAATCGGTTTAGGCCAACTGCAGAGCTATAAAGAAATGTAAAAATGACGAAGCTGGCCAAAATTTAAAACGGCACTTATAAAGCAGAGATTATCATCTGCCTGTTTCTTTACAGTTACCCCCCCCCCCTCCTTTTTTTTAATAGCGCGGCATACCGTAAAACCCCGTCTACAAGCATATAGTGTGCTTCTGATAAAAGCTACATTAATCCAGTCGCCATTATGGAGTTTGAGCAAATAAATTACGGATCCAAGCATATACAAACAAGTATTATTTTAAGACCGATCTATTGTATTGGTATATTAACGCTTGCTTCAAATTAATTAAGCTTTTATAAAAAACCCACTATATATGCTTGTAGATGGGGTTTTACGGTATAGGCAGAATGCCGATTTTTTTAAATTCGGGCAGAGTAACCGTGCGCGTTTTAGGATTTTTCGCTATATCTACTGAAGATAGCATTTAGAATCTCATCCCTAGTCATTGCAAATAGGGTGGTAAAGCATTGGAACCGATTACCAGAGCAAGTAGTGACTGCACCCACTGTGGCATCTTTTAAGAAGAATTTGAGAGTCCTGCCGATAGGAATGAAGGACTAATCTACCAAGTATACCAAGTAAGTAAGTATCTTTCTACTCTAGAAGTAATGTTTTACATTATTTGCTCTAAATTTTACTTCATCATGTAGCGGCGAGTTTTTTCTTTCTAATACATCAGTCCCGATCAGAAAGTTTACAGCGATATTACAGACTCATCACTTTCCGCATCTGCCTGTTTCTCTATTTTTACCCCTTTTTTAAACAGCGCGGCATATAGGCCGAATGCCGATTTTTTTTATTCGCGCAGAGTAACCGTGCGCGTTTTAGGATTTTTTTTTTCGCTATATCTGCTGAAGATAGGCCTAGCATTTAGAATCTCATATAGTCCCAAATTAACGCCTATAGTCCCAAATTAAACCAAAACAAACTAATAATGATATTAAAAAAACAAAAAACAAAAAACATTAGCTAGCACGCGTTGTAGATGATGATTCAGTACGGCGAGAAACGTCAAAACTGCATCGCTCGCTCAGAGAAATATCGGCATTAGGCCGACTGCAGAGCTATAAAGAAATGTAAAAATGACGAAGCTGGCCAAAATTTAAAACGGCACTTATAAAGCAGAGATTATCATCTGCCTGTTTCTTTATAGTTACCTCCCCCCCTCCTTTTTTTTAATAGCGCGGCATATAGGCGGAATGCCGATTTGTTTTAATTCGGGCAGAGTAACCGTGCGCGTTTTAGGATCTTTCGCCAGATTTTCTTTTTGTATACAAATCGGCACTAGGCCGAATGCAAAGCTATAAAGAAATGTTAAAATGACGAAGCTGACCAAAATTGCTATCTTCAGAAGAGAGCAAGCAAACAAACAAAAAATGAAAAAAAATAATGATATTAAAAAAAAAAAAAAAAAAAACATTGGCTAGCACGCGTTGTAGATGACATTCAGTACGGCGAGAAACGGCAAAACTGCATTGCTCGCCAAGAGAAAAATCGGCATTAGGCCGACTGCAGAGCTATAAAGAAATGTAAAAATGACGAAGCTGGCCAAAATTTAAAACAGCACTTATAAAGCAGAGATTATCATCTGCCTGTTTCTTTACAGTTACCCCCCCCTCCTTTTTTTAATAGCGCGGCATACCGTAAAACCCCGTCTACAAGCATATAGTGTGCTTCTGATAAAAGCTACATTAATCCAGTCGCCATTATGGAGTTTGAGCAAATAAATTACGGATCCTAAAGAAATGTAAAAATGACGAAGCTGGCCAAAATTTAAAACGGCACTTATAAAGCAGAGATTATCATCTGCCTGTTTCTTTATAGTTACCTCCCCTTCTTTTTTTTTTAAATAGCGCGGGATATAGGCGGAATGCCGATTTGTTTTAATTCGGGTAGAGTAACCGTGCGCGTTTTAGGATTTTTCGCTATATCTACTGAAGATAGCATTTAGAATCTCATCCCTAGTCATTGCATCTTTCTACTCTAGAAGTAATGTTTTACATTATTTGCTCTAAATTTTTACTTCATCATGTAGACTCATCACTTTCCGCATCTGCCTGTTTCTCTATTTTTACCCCTTTTTTAAACAGCGCGGCATATAGGCCGAATGCCGATTTTTTTTAAATTCGCGCAGAGTAACTTCCGTGCGCGTTTTAGGATTTTTTTTCGCTATATCTACTGAAGATAGGCCTAGCTTTTAGAATCTCATATAGTCCCAAATTAACGCCTATAGTCCCAAATTAAACCAAAACAAACTGTCGCAACATTTGACATTTTAATTTGATTCTCAGTAGATATAGCACCAGTAGGCCATAATTCAATTCGAAAATATATATCTCGCGCAGCGGACAATGAAAACATAGGCCTGCATTTTATTTCAGATATTAATATTCAGTAGGTAGAACAAAAACCACATGCAATTAAAATTATAAACCAAAACAAAACGTAGCAACATTTGAAATTTTAATTTGATCTTCAGAAGATAGCACACAAATAACATGATTCTATAAAATATCGCTTTAGGGTTCATATACCACTATAAAATCCGCCTGTGAAGCGGTTTCCGGTAAAAGTTTACCACGCCTATAGTCCCAAACTTTGCATAAAAATTCTAGAAAATCGGTACAATATTAACAATTTTAGTTTTGAAAATCGTGTTCTACTAGAACTTGTGAATGTGATCTCTACAAATTTGAAGGAGGAAAATGAGAAAATTTGAGTGATATTTACGATTATTTGCGCATAAACAAACGAGGTCAGAACGCGGTTAGCAGTCGGTACCCTTTATCTCGTTCAGCAGACAAAAACGACAACCAACGGGCATTTAAATTTGAGCTATCTGTAGTTGATAGCAAAATCACACGAATCCGACAAACACCAAAATGACAAAAAAAAGATAGAGAAATGTAAAGGCTTTATTTCAAAGTTTGTTTCAGCGTCATACGGTATTCGGTTCTTGAGATATTTCAATTTTAATATTACCCATGTAAATCAATGCAGGAGCTCTATAGACACCGGCACCAGAATCGAGCAAATTACGGCATGTCTCGCCAGATTTTCTTTTTGTATAAAAATCGGCACTAGGCCGAATGCAAAGCTATAAAGAAATGTTAAAATGACGAAGCTGACCAAAATTGCTATCTTCAGAAGATAGCAAGCAAAAAAAAAAAAATTAAAAAAAAAAAATGATATTAAAAAAATAAAAAAAAAAAACATTGGCTAGCACGCGTTGTAGATGATGATTCAATACGGCGAGAAACGGCAAAACTGCATTGCTCGCTCAGAGAAAAATCGGTTTAGGCCAACTGCAGAGCTATAAAGAAATGTAAAAATGACGAAGCTGGCCAAAATTTAAAACGGCACTTATAAAGCAGAGATTATCATCTGCCTGTTTCTTTATAGTTACCTCCCCCCCCCTCCTTTTTTTAATAGCGCGGCATACCGTAAAACCCCGTCTACAAGCATATAGTGTGCTTCTGATAAAAGCTACATTAATCCAGTCGCCATTATGGAGTTTGAGCAAATAAATTACGGATCCAAGCATATACAAACAAGTATTATTTTAAGACCGATCTATTGTATTGGTATATTAACGCTTGCTTCAAATTAATTAAGCTTTTATAAAAAAAACCCACTATATATGCTTGTAGACGGGGTTTTACGGTATAGGCAGAATGCCGATTTTTTTAAATTCGGGCAGAGTAACCGTGCGCGTTTTAGGATTTTTCGCTATATCTACTGAAGATAGCATTTAGAATCTCATCCCTAGTCATTGCAAATAGGGTGGTAAAGCATTGGAACCGATTACCAGAGCAAGTAGTGACTGCACCCACTGTGGCATCTTTTAAGAAGAATTTGAGAGTCCTGCCGATAGGAATGAAGGACTAATCTACCAAGTATACCAAGTAAGTAAGTATCTTTCTACTCTAGAAGTAATGTTTTACATTATTTGCTCTAAATTTTTACTTCATCATGTAGCGGCGAGTTTTTTCTTTCTAATACATCAGTCCCGATCAGAAAGTTTACAGCGATATTACAGACTCATCACTTTCCGCATCTGCCTGTTTCTCTATTTTTACCCCTTTTTAAACAGCGCGGCATATAGGCCGAATGCCGATTTTTTTTTTATTCGCGCAGAGTAACCGTGCGCGTTTTAGGATTTTTTTTCGCTATATCTGCTGAAGATAGGCCTAGCATTTAGAATCTCATATAGTCCCAAATTAACGCCTATAGTCCCAAATTAAACCAAAACAAACTAATAATGATATTAAAAAAAAAAAAAAAAAAACATTAGCTAGCACGCGTTGTAGATGATGATTCAGTACGGCGAGAAACGTCAAAACTGCATTGCTCGCTCAGAGAAAAATCGGCATTAGGCCGACTGCAGAGCTATAAAGAAATGTAAAAATGACGAAGCTGGCCAAAATTTAAAACGGCACTTATAAAGCAGAGATTATCATCTGCCTGTTTCTTTATAGTTACCTCCCCCCCCCCTCCTTTTTTTAATAGCGCGGCATATAGGCGGAATGCCGATTTGTTTTAATTCGGGCAGAGTAACCGTGCGCGTTTTAGGATCTTTCGCCAGATTTTCTTTTTGTATACAAATCGGCACTAGGCCGAATGCAAAGCTATAAAGAAATGTTAAAATGACGAAGCTGACCAAAATTGCTATCTTCAGAAGAGAGCAAGCAAACAAACAAAAAATGAAAAAAAAAAAATAATGATATTAAAAAAAAAAAAAAAAAACATTGGCTAGCACGCGTTGTAGATGACATTCAGTACGGCGAGAAACGGCAAAACTGCATTGCTCGCTAAGAAAAATCGGCATTAGGCCGACTGCAGAGCTATAAAGAAATGTAAAAATGACGAAGCTGGCCAAAATTTAAAACAGCACTTATAAAGCAGAGATTATCATCTGCCTGTTTCTTTACAGTTACCCCCCCCTCCTTTTTTTTTTTAATAGCGCGGCATACCGTAAAACCCCGTCTACAAGCATATAGTGTGCTTCTGATAAAAGCTACATTAATCCAGTCGCCATTATGGAGTTTGAGCAAATAAATTACGGATCCTAAAGAAATGTAAAAATGACGAAGCTGGCCAAAATTTAAAACGGCACTTATAAAGCAGAGATTATCATCTGCCTGTTTCTTTATAGTTACCTCCCCCCCCCCCTTCTTTTTTTTAAATAGCGCGGGATATAGGCGGAATGCCGATTTGTTTTAATTCGGGTAGAGTAACCGTGCGCGTTTTAGGATTTTTCGCTATATCTACTGAAGATAGCATTTAGAATCTCATCCCTAGTCATTGCATCTTTCTACTCTAGAAGTAATGTTTTACATTATTTGCTCTAAATTTTTACTTCATCATGTAGACTCATCACTTTCCGCATCTGCCTGTTTCTCTATTTTTACCCCTTTTTTAAACAGCGCGGCATATAGGCCGAATGCCGATTTTTTTTTAATTCGCGCAGAGTAACTTCCGTGCGCGTTTTAGGATTTTTTTTCGCTATATCTACTGAAGATAGGCCTAGCTTTTAGAATCTCATATAGTCCCAAATTAACGCCTATAGTCCCAAATTAAACCAAAACAAACTGTCGCAACATTTGACATTTTAATTTGATTCTCAGTAGATATAGCACCAGTAGGCCATAATTCAATTCGAAAATATATATCTCGCGCAGCGAACAATGAAAACATAGGCCTGCATTTTATTTCAGATATTAATATTCAGTAGGTAGAACAAAAACCACATGCAATTAAAATTATAAACCAAAACAAAACGTAGCAACATTTGAAATTTTAATTTGATCTTCAGAAGATAGCACACAAATAACATGATTCTATAAAATATCGCTTTAGGGTTCATATACCACTATAAAATCCGCCTGTGAAGCGGTTTCCGGTAAAAGTTTAATACGCTTATAGTCCCAAACTTTGCATAAAAATTCTAGAAAATCGGTACAATATTAACAATTTTAGTTTTGAAAATCGTGTTTTACTAGAACTAGAGGTCAGAACGCGGTTAGCAGTCGGTACCCTTTATCTCGTTCAGCAGACAAAAACGACAACCAACGGGCATTTAAATTTGAGCTATCTGTAGTTGATAGCAAAATCACACGAATCCGACAAACACCAAAATGACATAAAAAGATAGAGAAATGTAAAGGCTTTATTTCAAAGTTTGTTTCAGCGTCATACGGTATTCGGTTCTTGAGATATTTCAATTTTAATATTACCCATGTAAATCAATGCAGGAGCTCTATAGACACCGGCACCAGAATCGAGCAAATTACGGCATGTCTCGCCAGGTTTTCTTTTTGTATAAAAATCGGCACTAGGCCGAATGCAAAGCTATAAAGAAATGTTAAAATGACGAAGCTGACCAAAATTGCTATCTTCAGAAGATAGCAAGCAAAAAAAAATAAAAAATAAACAAAAATAATGAAAGGCCTAAAAAAAAAAAAAAAAAAAAAACATAGGCTAGCACGCGTTGTAGATGATGATTCAGTATGGCGAGAAACGGCAAAACTGAATTGCTCGCTCAGAGAAAAATCGGCATTAGGCCGACTGCAGAGCTATAAAGAAATGTAAAAATGACGAAGCTGGCCAAAATTTAAAACGGCACTTATAAAGCAGAGATTATCATCTGCCTGTTTCTTTATAGTTACCTCTCCCCCCCCTCCTTTTTTTTTAATAGCGCGGCATACCGTAAAACCCCATCTACAAGCATATAGTGTGCTTCTGATAAAAGCTATATTAATCCAGTCGCCATTATTGAGTTTGAGCAATTAAATTACGGATCCAAGCATATACAAACAAGTATTATTTTAAGACCGATCTATTGTATTGGTATATTAACGCTTGCTTCGAATTAATTAAGCTTTTATAAAAAACACTATATATGCTTGTAGACGGGGTTTTACGGTATAGGCGAAATGCCAATTTGTTTTAATTCGGGCAGAGTAACCGTGCGCGTTTTAGGATTTTTCGCTATATCTACTGAAGATAGCATTTAGAATCTCATCCTAGTCATTGCATCTTTCTACTCTAGAAGTAATGTTTTACATTATTTGCTCTAAATTTTACTTCATCATGTAGCGGCGAGTTTTTTCTTTCTAATACATCAGTCCCGATCAGAAAGTTTACAGCGATATTACAGACTCATCACTTTCCGCATCTGCCTGTTTCTCTATTTTAACCCCTTTTTTAAACAGCGCGGCATATAGGCCGAATGCCGATTTTAAAAAAATTCGCGCAGAGTAACCGTGCGAGTTTTAGGATTTTTTTCGCTATATCTACTGAAGATAGGCCTAGCATTTAGAATCTCATATAGTCCCAAATTAACGCCTATAGTCCCAAATTAAACCAAAACAAACTAATAATGATATTAAAAAAAAAAAAAAAAAAACATTAGCTAGCACGCGTTGTAGATGATGATTCAGTACGGCGAGAAACGGCAAAACTGCATTGCTCGCTCAGAGAAAAATCGGCATTAGGCCGACTGTAGAGCTATAAAGAAATGTAAAAATGACGAAGCTGGCCAAAATTTAAAACGGCACTTATAAAGCAGAGATTATCATCTGCCTGTTTCTTTATAGTTACCTCCCCCCCTTCTTTTTTTTAATAGCGCGGCATATAGGCGGAATGCCGATTTGTTTTAATTCGGGTAGAGTAACCGTGCGCGTTTTAGGATTTTTCGCTATATCTACTGAAGATAGCATTTAGAATCTCATCCCTAGTCATTGCATCTTTCTACTCTAGAAGTAATGTTTTACATTATTTGCTCTAAATTTTTACTTCATCATGTAGCGGCGAGTTTTTTCTTTCTAATACATCAGTCCCGATCAGAAAGTTTACAGCGATATTACAGACTCATCACTTTCCGCATCTGCCTGCTTCTCTATTTTACCCCTTTTTTAAACAGCGCGGCATATAGGCCGAATGCCGATTTTTTTTTATTCGCGCAGAGTAACCGTGCGAGTTTTAGGATTTTTTTTCGCTATAACTACTGAAGATAGGCCTAGCATTTAGAATCTCATATAGTCCCAAATTAACGCCTATAGTCCCAAATTAAACCAAAACAAACTAATAATGATATTAAAAAAACAACAACAAAAAACACATTGGCTAGCACGCGTTGTAGATGATGATTCAGTACGGCGAGAAACGGCAAAACTGCATTGCTCGCTCAGAGAAAAATCGGATTAGGCCAACTGCAGAGCTATAAAGAAATGTAAAAATGACGAGCTGGCAAAAATTTAAAACGGCACTTATAAAGCAGAGATTATCATCTGCCTGTTTCTTTATAGTTACCTCTCTCCCCCAACCCCCCTCCTTTTTTTTTTAAATAGCGCGGCATATAGGCGGAATGCCGATTTGTTTTAATTCGGGCAGAGTAACCTTGCGCGTTTTAGGATTTTTCGCTATATCTACTGAAGATAGCATTTAGAATCTCATCCCTAGTCATTGCATCTTTCTACTCTAGAAGTAATATTTTACATTATTTGCTCTAAATTTTCTTCATCATGAAGCGGCGAGTTTTTTCTTTCTAATACATCAGTCCCGATCAGAAAGTTTACAGCGATATTACAGACTCATCACTTTCCGCAACTGCCTGTTTCTCTATTTTTACCCCTTTTTTAAACAGCGCGGCATATAGGCCGAATGCCGATTTTTTTTTTATTCGCGCAGAGTAACCGTGCGCGTTTTAGGATTTTTTTTCGCTATAACTACTGAAGATAGGCCTAGCATTTAGAATCTCATATAGTCCCAAATTAAACCAAAACAAACTGTCGCAACATTTGACATTTTAATTTGATTCTCAGTAGATATAGCACGAGTAGGCCATAATTCAATTCGAAAATATATATCTCGCGCAGCGGACAATGAAAACATAGGCCTGCATTTTATTTCAGATATTAATATTCAGTAGGTAGAACAAAAAACCACATGCAATTAAAATTATAAACCAAAACAAAACGTAGCAACATTTGAAATTTTAATTTGATCTTCAGAAGATAGCACACCAATAACATGATTCTATAAAATATCGCTTTAGGGTCCATATACCACTATAAAATCCGCCTGTGAAGCGGTTTCCGGTAAAAGTTTATCACGCCTATAGCCCCAAACTTTGCATAAAAATTCTAGAAAATCGGTAAAATATTAACATAACAATTTTAGTTTTGAAAATCGTGTTTTACTAGAACTTGTGAATGTGATCTCTACAAATTTGAAAAGAAAATGCGAACATTTGAGTGATATTTACGATTATGTGCGCATAAACAAACGAGGTCAGAACGCGGTTAGCAGTCGGATGTAAACACGGGAAAATGTGGCCTTTTTTTTAGCACTAATTTTCTCAAAATTAGTCGGACCTAAAATGTGTAGTCATTTTCAGAAATATTATGTAGAATTTTGTTCTCGTTAAGATGATATCAAATATATATTTCAAAGTTGGACGTAACTCGACTTATGGCCAAAACGCGACCCCTATTTAGCACGTAAAGTGTATGGAAACCTTTTTTGTGGTATGTACCCTTTATCTCGTTCAGCAGACAAAAACGACAACCAACGGGCATTTAAATTTGAGCTATCTGCAGTTGATAGCAAAATCACACGAATCCGACAAACACCAAAATGACATAAAAAAGATAGAGAAATGTAAAGGCTTTATTTCAAAGTTTGTTTCAGCGTCATACGGTATTCGGTTCTTGAGATATTTCAATTTTAATATTACCCATGTAAATCAATGCAGGAGCTCTATAGACACCGGCACCAGAATCGAGCAAATTACGGCATGTCTCGCCAGATTTTCTTTTTGTATAAAAATCGGCACTAGGCCGAATGCAAAGCTATAAAGAAATGTTAAAATGACGAAGTTGATTCAAAATTGCTATCTTCAGAAGATAGCAAAAAAAAAAAAAAATAAATAAAAAAAAATATAAAAGAAAGGAAAAAAAAAAAAAAAAAAAACACACTGGCTAGCACGCGTTGTAGATGATGATTCAGTACGGCGAGAAACGGCAAAACTGCATTGCTCGCTCAGAGAAAATCGGCATTAGGCCGACTGCAGAGCTATATCTGTAGGTAAGCAATTATGCTCATCATAAAAAGCATGATTGACTTAAGAAATGGTTTTCTCATTTTTTTATATATTTTGGTCTATTTCCAATTTTAGGCATCATTTTGTGCAAATAGGCGGTTGTGAATTTTAAAAAGTTCATTTTGATGCCTTATATGGTCAATATCTACAAAAATAAGGCCAATATAAAAACTAAAAAACTGTTTTTGGAATGGCGCCTCAAGATTAAGAAAAAAGCAAAACACAAATTTTTGGAAAGAGTGTTTTTTTGTTATGATGTACCGAACAAAAATTGCCAAAAATTCACTTTTTTGTGATTTTCTTCATAATTGTTGTTTTTACACCAAAACTGTACTTATATTGAGATTCATTGATGTCTTGCCTTCATACAAATGTATACTTTTACATGTCTTGCGTGAATAATTACAAAGTTATGGCACTTTTACTACATGCGTATCTGAGAGGAATACACAGCTACCGGTACCTTAAAATTTAAAAGTGCTCCTACAAAAAGAGGAATATCCCCCTATTCAAGGATAAAAAAATATGGCAGCCCGCAACAAGATCTTGTGTTCGGTTCTTTTGGCTATTTTATCGTGGGGATTGTACGACATTCTCACCAACTTTGAACCTAATGGTTGTGCTATGACGTACATGTTTGAGTATCCCAAGTACCTGGTAAATACAAGTTTTAAATAATCGATGTTTGCATTCTCTACTCTCGTAGTACATACAGGGACTGATTTTTTTGGGGGCGTGTATTACTATTAGACTCGCTTGCCAGTCTCGTGTACGCCATTTGTACACTGAGACTGGCTTATGCCATTTTGTGTGTCAATGGGATTTACACACTTAAAGGAGGATTTCGTGATCCTAGCATCCTCTTTTTATGACATTTATCAGTAGATATCCACGAAAAAAGCTTATTTCCAAAATTTCAGTTGATTCCGATTTTGCGTTTGCGAGTTATGCATTATGTGACTATTCTGTCGGTCGAACATCCGGGCTATCTCTAGTCTCGGGCCCAAACTGCATGTGGTGCACGGTTTGTTGTGAACAACAGAAACCGGCTGTGAAGGAGGCTACATAGCGATGTTGCTGGAGTGGCATTCAATTTCGGAAAAAACGACACTCGACCATGGAATTTAATTTTAAGTTTGTCAGTATATAAACGGTAAATCAAGTAAGTTTCTTTCACTCCTAAGACTTAGAAACGCTTGTTTGATTCCACTGACTATTTGCGATCGAAATTTACATAACACCAATGACAGAAATCATCAACAAAAATCGAATCAGGGACTTGTTTTCACTCGAACATCATCAACCGGAAGTGATGTGACACGGACCGACAGAATAGTATTATACTGCTCCATAGACAATGTGCACCAGAACGAAATTCAAATTTGGCGATATTTTTGCTAAACGAATTAATCTGCAAGAAATATTTGGTACATAAACATTATGTAGCCAGAGGTATCCAGTGGTGTAAAAATCTCAACTTTTTTGGGAAAAGTGGGGGATGAGGCCAGTGTTGGAGGACTCGGGACTCGGACTCGGACTCATTGTAAGTCATTGTAAGGTATTGTCAATGATGGCCGCAGAAAAGTGCAGTTTTTAAAAACACAAACAGACATTTGCCAATAACTTCGCTAATTTTTTAAGTTAAATAATCACCTTTTTAAACAAAATAATTTCCATGTGAAATATCCTACTTGAAAATTTTGTGAACATGCCTATCGTCGATGCTTGAAGTTTGGATTTCTTAAATGCACAGTGCATCCCTATCATTGCATTGTCCAAAATAATCAAACCCAGAACAAAATATTAATTTCTGACATGATTGTGTTCTGGGTCTGAACTGTTTCCATTCGAAATCTTGATGGCAAATTGGACAAAAGAAGCACATGGTCCTACTTCACAGTTTTTTAATCCCCTATTCATGTTGCATGAATCACTTTATTGTGGATCATCCTTTTGATACTTGAGCAAGCGGAACAGTTTTGACAGGCCTTTTGTCTACCTCTCTCTGTTTGTAAACAAACAAGGAGGTCGAAATTGTCCTCCTTGTCGAATACTGAAAGTCGATCAGCGTAATAGTACGGCACTAATCATTGCCTATGTACCGCTGCAAGACTTCAGGTCCGTAGATGTCATTTTGTTTATGATAAAGCTTCTGTGAATCTTTGGCGCGTTATTCAAACCCATGCTTTGTAAGGAACAGTGTTCGAAATAAGCACTTATCCTCTTGTCCTCTTGTCCAAAAATCACTGGGGACAACAACCATATTGAGCTTATTAAGTACCTATCCCCTGGACAACCACTATTTGGATTTTTTGCACTCAAAAACATGACATATATATTTTGGGGATAACCAAAATGTTTTGAGGACAAGCAGAATTCATGTTTTAATGCTGTCCTCCGGACAACCTCCATATTTTCCTTATTTCGGACACTGGTAAGGAATATTAGCACTCTGTAGGTGATATTTCATTTTCATGTGCTCCGATATCGTTGTTGTACCTCCAGCAGGGCTAGTGACCCGTGGCGTACATGAAACCTCCCTATAGGCAAACGCGTTGAAAATATATGTAACCCAACGCACCACGCAATTGAATAGCAGTTGTGAAACGACCACTGGTCAGCAACTTTTTTTAAAAACATTAATAATTCAATTATTAATTGCCTATTTGTTGATCGAAAACCTGGGATCGAAAAGTCTATCCTCACTGATTTTAGACGATGGATAGAACATGGAGCTATCTCAAAACGCGTCAGAATCAGTGAAGCATGACACCATGTAAAGAAATGGAAATTCGGAACTAAGCAACGCCAATCTCGACGGGTATAGTGCCTGAAAAAGTTGCTCAAATGTAAGGCATGTCGGCAAATTTAACTTTGCTCTGAAGATCTAAATTCATCAAAATAAAATTCAGTAACATTAAACTACACAAAGAATTGATGTAATACGTTTGAAAATTGGCAATGATTGAGTGACTGAAGTACATGTAGATAGTTCCACATTCTATCTTCTATCCACACAATAATCGTATCGTCGTGGATAGTAGATAGATTTCTCGATCAATCTATTTGTCGTAATATTTACAAAGAAAATGTATTACACATCTTACTTCTTACCAGGGTGTGGTACTTGAAATTTACATCAATTTTCATAATCTTTACACAATCAGTAAATATACTCACTGGCATGCCAGACCTACAAATTGCAATGTACCGCTTGTCTTGGGTCACTGAAATTCCAGTCTAGTAATTGGATTCCTTGCCCCTATAATATACCTAACTTTTGTTACCAGTGTGTTATTAGTTTTTGAGAAAAGTGCAAAAATAGTCACAAATTTATCGAAGGGTGTAGTACCCCTTAAATCCACCAGGGGAGCTGTTTTTTTTTACTTCACCCAATAGTTTCTCAGAAGTCTATTCATAGATTAAATTATTAATGAATGAAATTATGTTTATCTTTGCAGGATGTGCCTGGTCTTCCAGAAAATGTTCAAGAAGC
This sequence comes from Amphiura filiformis, assembly GCF_039555335.1. Lineage (NCBI taxonomy): Eukaryota > Metazoa > Echinodermata > Ophiuroidea > Amphilepidida > Amphiuridae > Amphiura > Amphiura filiformis. The sequence continues at coordinate 41,309,441 of NC_092638.1, read as the reverse complement.
CTACCCACGCTATTCTCTTTATCTGTATGGTGAAGGAAGATATGCACAAGAATCTACTATTAAATCTAGGTAAGTTCAACATAATGTAACAAATAACAAACACAGTTTCATCTTGATGAGCATGGCAGCACCAGTAATTAGTTTAATACCGGTACACCAATTGTACAACTTGTACATAATAAATCATTCTTTGCATCTTTTACAGCATCTTTTACATTTCATACATGAGAGCCCATTGATCCTTTTAATTATTGACCATAGAGCTGTATATAATTAATGTTATAGACCTATTCTAGTCCTTATATCTCTAAAATTATTTGAAGGGCCAGCTAGATGGTTTAGTTAAAATAAATCTATTTTTTAAGCTTGTTCTTCTCTTGTAAACATTACTGTATGTCCATGCACTATTTTGTACCCCAAGGAAGCAGAATATTAATTAAATTGGGCCTCCATGTGTAAAATAAAGTCTGAATAATAAACGGTGGCCAGTCTTTCCAGAAGAGAAAGCTGCTCCTTGGCTACATCACTGCCACTGTCTGACATGATTATGTATTAGCATTCCACAATTTTTTGGAGATTGTACGTACTAGTCACCAAGTTACATTTTAAGTAAAATTCTGCAATCAAACTACCGTAAAACCCCGTCTACAAGCATATATAGTGTTTTTGATGAAAGCTAAATTAATACGAAACAAGCTTTAATATGCCAATACAATAGATTGGTCTTACAATAGTACTTGGTTGTATATGCTTGGATCTGTAATATATTTGTTCAAACTCCATAATGGCGCCTGGATTAATTTAGCTTTCATCAGAAGCACTCTATATGCTTGTAGACAAGGTTTTACGGTATTACAGGAAGCAGAGGAGAGTGAGAGTAGAAATGGACAAAACCTTTGGTTGAATGACTGTGATCTCACACGTCCGGCCTTCCTACTGGAGTTTCAGGCCAGCTATAATCACCTCTGATATGAGAGCCCAAACTATACATGGAAATCATCATCATTAAATATGAGATTGTGAATAGGACAAAATTCACCAAAAGGTTGAGTTATTACTTGTCTTTGAATTTCATATTTCAGAAATCTGAATTTGCAAGGTATCCCTGTATTGTTTGTTCCTGGCAATGCTGGCAGTTATAAGCAAGGTAGGTGTAGAATATTCAGTAACTGAAGTCAAGTAGTGAGCTAATGAGATCCAAAGAGTTATTAATCCTTGCAAATATATTATATCATACACTAGAAACATTGTCAGTAATAGACAATTTCAGCAATTCCCCAAAACCAAAACTTTGTCATCAGATCTTCAATGGGCACTCTTGAGGATTGTGACACATGTCAAATATTCGCATTTAGGATTCATGTGATAACATTGGTTTCTTTCACAAAGAACTTTGTGGAATGCAAAAATGGTAAATTATGCAACATTCAATATGGCCGCACAGCAACAAAAATGCAAAATTATTATGCCTAAAGGCAACTAAATGAAATTTGACCCCTGCATAATTGACCATTTGGTTTTATGCAAATTGGCCTCTTAACCCTGTGGGGACTGGGGTTCTCATAGAAATGCTTTGTAGTGAAACAATTGTGTTGCAGTTAGTTTCAAGTTGATGACAGGTGATGCTTACATGTATATGTCAGTCAAAGTATGAAATCACCCACCACTTATTGCAACAGAGTCTATTTCATATGTATCCACCTCCCAAAAGCTCACACAAAAACATTTCAAAAATCCCGGAAAATCCAATTGTGGAAAATTGCCTAATTTGCATAAATCCAAAACCATACCGATGTATTAATCTCGTCATAAGGATTCAGAAAAAGTATAGTTTGACATATCTCCGATGTACAGTTCTTGAGTTATAGGGGAAAAGGTCAAATGACAAAATTTGGATTCCATAGAGGAGACAAATTAGAAAATTCTGATTTTGTTGAAAGTGGTCTCAGATTAATCCCCTTGCAATCTTTAAAAAAAATAGTTTGCCATAGCTCAGGCCCATGTGAAAAGGTTACCGGTCCAAACTTTTAGAGCTTTTAAACGGGAAATAAAAAGTTGTCTTGCCTACTCTTCTACGCGTGAAGCCTTGAGTTACGTAGAACTATTAACTAAAGCATGTTGAAAATGGGTATCTTGTTACTACAAATCAAGTATGCTAAATACGTTGGTACTAAATATAATGCACAGAATAGAACTTTGGCTGGTGCTTTGTAAGTGATTTAATAAATAATGACAGATTGACGATGCATTCGTGAATATTTAAAAATTTGCTTTGAGCTTTAAAAAGTTACCGGCCAGCCCAGACAGGCTACTTGACTCCCAGTCAGGAAAGTTACTGACCTGGCCAAAAAGTTACAGGCCAACGGCCGGTGGCTGGCGCTGATTTTGAATGCTGCTCAGATATCTCAGAATACCCAAGGGTGCCAATTAGGCACAAATTGTACCTAAGTTTACACTCAAGTTCTATCGGACTATCAGGCCTTTTTTGTTTATTAATGGTATATATATAGTGAGAATATCCATGCAAGCCTTATTACAAATACATTATATTGACTTGTTAACAAAAACAAAAACCCTGTTCCACAGGCCCAACTGACCCAGATTTGAGTTTTGGGGATTTAGTTTTGTATGCATGTAAAATTTGCCTGGAGGGAACATCTCTATAGATTTTTAGGATCATTTGCACACAAAAAAACCACAATAAAAACAACAACACTTCACATTTGTGAATAAAATTTGTGTATGATTTGTTTTTACTTTCAGTGCGGTCTCTTGGATCTGTTGCTCTGCGCAAGGCTGCAAGGTTCAGTTTTCACTTTAATTATTTCAGTGTGGATTTCAGTGGTGAATTCAGTGGGTTGTATGGCCCAGTCTTGCAGGAACAAACAGGTCAGTCAACATCTTTGTTTATGCCATTTTTCACATGATGTGGTAGCGACGTCAGTGTGTATTTCATTGGGTGCAGCCTCAAATTGCAGCATAGATGCCTGAGCTTAAACGACTGCTTCAAGGCATTGACGTCACTGCTATATCGGGTGAAAAATGGTATGATTGGTTAAGTAGACTTGGGCTATTAGATTAAAATAGAAAATGACTTTCTCATGCATCTTGTTGATGACCTTCATCAGATCGTTGTCATGTGCATGAAACCTGGTATGGCATACTGTTTGACCAGATAGGAGTCCAATGATATTGGACTTGTTTGTAAGTTGTTTCTTCAGTCTTTAGTGCAGTGATCCGGTTCCAGGTAATTGGAGCTATTATGGGATTGTTGCAGGTGCGGCATCAGAGCCATCAAGGCAGAAGTGAAGGGTGCGGCATCAGAGCCATCAAGGCAGAAGTGAAGGGTGCGGCATCAGAGCCATCAAGGCAGAAGTGAAGGGTGCGGCATCAGAGCCATCAAGGCAGAAGTGAAGGGTGCGGCATCAGAGCCATCAAGGCAGAAGTGAAGGGTGCGGCATCAGAGCCATCAAGGCAGAAGTGAAGGGTGCGGCATCAGAGCCATCAAGGCAGAAGTGAAGGGTGCGGCATCAGAGCCATAAAGGCGGAAGTGAAGGATGATGCAATACCTTCTGCTTTGGTTGCCATACATTCTTACACCATCCATTCTTGATTTCATGTTATTGCCTCATATTTTGTTAATCATTTCATCCTTGGCTTGATAGGCATACATCTCCCATTAACATCCACAGTGATAGCAAAGTGATCTCCCTGCTGCTTGCGCAAAATCTCCCTGCCTTGTGTCTACAGACATAAAGCATAAGTTCAAACCAAACTTTATTCTGCAGTCCTTCTGGTTTATAGACTTATAGAGCAAGAACAAATAACAAGCTATAATAATGGTTGAAATCGGGTCAAGCAACTGGCACTAATTTTCACTAAAATTGACCTTTTAGGCCTATCTGTGTTCAACTTAGGAGTTTGGAACAGAGCTTCTTGTAGCCAAGTTTAGTCGAGATTAGCACAAGTGTGTGGCACTAGTAGCAATTTAAAAGTTGGTTTGATAAAATAATTAGGGACAAAGCAGGAGATTTGATGCCTCATGAGTATATCAGTTGACCTAAGTTGCCTGATATATCAAACCATGATGAACCAAGGATGTGTTATAAAGACTTTGTATGGTATTAAAGCAGAGTGGAACCCACAGGTAGCTGCATCCATTTGATTACAAGCAGGGCGGCTTTCTGGAAGGCTATGCTGGTAGAGGCTGCTTGCTGGTGGTTGGTTCAGAACTTGGGTATGGATCTAAAATTAATGTTTGAGGAAGAGTTTACTGGTGGTCGTATCATCTACCAATGCATGATACAGGATGAATTACCAGTGGTGATTGGATATTTTTAAGGGTAGACGAGGTATTGTTGGTCGAAGCAACCTAAAAATAGATTTCCATTATCTAGATCAATATATTATTGAAAATTAACACCTTGATGTTTTGCAAAAGTTCATTCTACAAATCGTATACTTTGCAAACTTGCTTAATTTATTGTTGTTAATGAGTTATGTATGTTTTACAAAAGTGTTGTTGTTTCAGCCCTCTTTACAACGTAACTCAAGAACCACAGCACTTATAAAAGTACATCTGTGATATTTTAATTCTTCTACACGCTCGCTATGAATTGAGCAATGCAGTTTTTGCCAAAGCTCACTACCATTAAGTAAGATGCTGTGAACTACCAAATCACAACAGTTTAAAATAATTAATAACCTTAATAAAACAATTTTGAATTTTAGTTAGCATGTCTTTCTCAATACGAGTTAATGTAAATTAGCCAAGACACTTGTGCTCATTAATGTCACATAATATTCCCTTTCAAGATCTTGCTATTCCAATAATAACAGTTGGTCCATCATATGTGGTGTGATCAAGCAAAATCAGTCTGAAGTCGGCCATATTCAATTTTCAGTTTCTTATACGATTGTAAAAAGCATTGGCAAAACCCCATTGAAATTGAACAACCAGTTCAAAAGATATGAGCAGTTAAAGAGTTTCCAAAACAAGAGGAAACTAAAGGAAATGTGTCCTTTGTTTGGCTATATCTCAAATCAATATTTCTGACTTCCGATTTTGCTTGATCACATCACTTAGACAGGCTTAAAAATCCTGAATAACCCATGGATCACAATTTGTAGAGATAAGAAGAGGAACATGTTTACTATGATCAGCTTGTAATAGGGGAGAATTATTTGATTTTTGTTACTGCGCGAGTCAATAAAGTCCAAAGTTAGGCCTGTGTAAATTCACAAAAGCATGCGACAGTTACAGGCAGAACGCAATTAGCGTACGTGCTGCGCTCAGCTGTCCATGATGATATGAGTCCCGCCATCTACAAGCTGATTAGAGTATATTGAAGATTTATGAGTCACATCATTGTCACTGATGTCACAGGTGACCCTCACATATTTAATCATCTGTCTCTGACATATTCATATTCCTTGCAAATGTGATGCATTATGCCAAAATCAGATTTAATTGGGCAACTACATGTACATGTTAGTGGTGAGATCCAGTCAAAATGTAGTCCTTGCAAGTGTGAAGTGTAGTCCTTGCTAGTGCAGAATCTTACAAATTCTCATTTGTTTTTAAATTAAAATTGTTACATCAATATTAGAATAATCTGCATGTTGTAATTAATTTTCTTTTCATGTAATTTCATTGATGTAAATTTGGCTGATTCTATTGGAACAGAATTTGTACACCACTGCATCCAGCACATCCTAACCTTATACAGCTCTACCAAAGACCCTCCTACAAGTGTGCTACTGGTTGGACATTCCATGGTAAGTGTTACTATACCTCATAAATATTTATTAGGTAATCCATACATCTTATTGGTTAATAACGTCAGCGTCCGAGCACGTAGTATTTTGACTACTTCCCGCGCCTGTGCAATTACGCGCACGCTGGGAAGTAGGAAAACTTCCGCACCCTACTACCACACGGTGTATCGACCCAGCGTCACCGTTCCTTTTGACGTAGCATTATGCTACACAACGGAGATTCTGCAGATGCGTTTATCGTGAAAATGGCGTCTGCTGTAGTTATTTTGCCGAGATACCGATGGAAAATAACACGCGAATTTGACGTTTTATGAAACAAAATGTTATTTATGGAATGTTAAAAAGAATAATAAGCCTATAGGTCAAAATGTAGATTGATTGAACAGAAATCCTCCAATAAAATCAGGTAAGCCAAAATATTAAGCTTATTTACCATGCCGGCTGGCACGTTGACTGGTGTGTGTTTTGACTTTTGTTTACGATTTTACCGTGATAGTGAAAATATTTATGAGGTATAGTAAAACAAATACAACATGTTTTATTTGGAAAGTAGTCAAAACTACTGGTCCCTCGGTGTTGATGATTTGACTACTTCCCGAAGCGGCAGCGGAGGGAAGTAGTCAAATCATCCAACACCGAGGGACCAGTAGTTTTGACTACTTCCCCTCAAAACATGTTGTATTTGTATACTGCATCTTCCTAACCTACAAACACAATACTCAGAGTCATATAAAAGCAAGACAGATGTTGGTCTGACAAACAAGGGTAACATCACAAATGTTTTGGGAGAATCACGTTATTTCTTTTACGTAATTATGATTTGTTTGTTTTTGCAGGGTGGTTTAATTGCTAGAGCATTATTCACTTTGCCTAATTTTGACACAAGTCTGGTGCACACCATAATCACACAGGCTACACCACAACAGAATGCAGTTATTAACATTGATTGCAAGATGAGTGCATTCTATTCCAAAGTCAATCAGGTAAGACAATTAATGGGGTGATGATCAAGGGGTGCATTCTATTCTAAAGGTAACTCTAGTTTTTGTCTCACTGAAGGTAAAAGGCTATGTATCCGTCTGTATGGATGTCTGTATGGGAGTATGGATGTACATGGGGGTGTATTGCGTACATGTTTACCACCAAACACTGACGCGCTCTCTTATAAATGGCATAGCCCATTGTTTCCAAAACTTGACACTTATATTTATGTATCAAAGATTTTGTGTATCTTAGATTTAATATTGAACTTTTTTTTTTCCTGCCCTTTAGTACTGGCAAGAAAATGTGAATTCCAGCCGTCTCCAAGATGTTACTGTTCTGTCAGTTGGTGGAGGTCATAGGGACTTCCAGGTACGCACAGGGCTGACATCCCTAGATGGAATAGTACCAGAGTCAAGAGGACTTAGTGTTACTGTAAGTACCATTCACCAGCCAACTTATTACCAAGCCTGGAAATAAGCGGTCGTGGGGAACAAATTTGCCCTCGTAAAGTCACCATTTGCTCCTGGTTCTTGTATAATTCACATGAACAGGAGCAATTTATTTTAGAAAATTGCTCCTGTTCCAGTTTGTGCACTTGATGCAGTAGTGCTGGAATGCTATATTGTATTATGCAGAAATGGATTTACTATTTGAAAATTGTTCCTGTTTCTTTTTCAAATATTGCTCCTGGTGCTTGTAAAATCCCAGTGAACCAGGAGCAATATTCAAAAACAAATTGCTCCTGGTTCCAGTCTGCTTATTTCCAGGCTTGCTTATTACTGTCTCTCACCCAACAGATGGTTTTAATGCAAAAATATCAGACCTAAATATAATATATTGCATGAGGTGTCATGTGACATCATACCAAACAGTGTCATTGTTCTTTGTCGGTATGTGCACACATCCTGTTTTGTTGAGGACTTGTGCTGTTAAAACTGATGCCGAATTACAGGGCAATATTGGCTATTACAAAGTGAAGTGGTCATACGCAGTTCCCTCAAGCATAAAAATAGACCAGTTTCTTATCTTTGCCGTATACATCCCTCATTATTCCTGTTATTCTTTTATTAGCTCAATTGCCAGCAATTGTAGCTATAGTCGTGATCTAGATTTCTCTATGTTTTTTTACTTTCTCTTGCTACATCGTTTGAGCAATGGAGCTGGTAATTTGAGGGAGCGATCTTTGCATGATCGTTCATGATTGTTACTTAATTAGCTAGGAAAATTCAGACGGAAAGTGTGATTTTTGGAGCATTTTGTTACGAAAATTTTTACAAAATTTCAGAGAATAGTCTCCTTAGCAGACTGTTTGTTGTGCTGATCATATTACAAACACTGTTCAAACTCCTTGATCTGGCGATTTTGTAAAAGAGATGTTGAATTTTGTTCCTTCAATGTTTGCTTTTCAGTGTTGCTTTGCCATACATTCGGCATGTCAATAGATAAAGCACCAATTGGGCTTGTGCTGTCTATAGGCCCTTACTTCTGTGCATGAGCCATGAGCAAGCAATGTCTCAAATCCTCCCAATTATATTCAGAACCATTGTAGCAACACTTTGTTTATATCATTGGTAATGAGGTCTGACCTCAAATCATGATTAGCTGAAAAGATAACAACCCTTATGTAAACAAATGCTTTGTCCAGCACATTTAAGGCTATGTAGTGGGTTTTAGATAATTTAACTTTTCAATACAAATTATATGTTCAGCTGCTGATTTCAGTCTTTTCCTATAGAAAGATATAAATCTATACCAAGGTGTAAAAAATAAAAGGTATGCCTATTACATGTAAATTCATTTATGCTTATGCTCTACATGTGTCTTTCTATAGGAAAAGACAAACAACAACAGCTGAAAACATTTGTATTGAGACTTTGAAAATTATTTAGGCCTACTTTTAAAAACTTTTGGTGAGAAAATCTTTAAAAAATAGGAATTCTGATTCGGTAGTAAATAGGAAAGTTAGCATCCCCACGCTTTCCATCGTATAACCTTAAATGTGGTGGTATTATAATACGCTATCGCTAGGACGGGTCTACCAGGATGTAATTGGCTAACTTGCAATTGGTATTTTATAGCCACCATATAGCCTTAAAATTGTCGGGAACCTGGACTTTTCATGCACACTCAGAGGTGATTAAAAATGAAAAAATAGGCCTATTTAATTTAAAGTGAAATGATTCAGTTCATGTGTACGAAGGTGGCTCAGTTTTCAAGTTATGAGCCTTCAAAGTTGACGCTTTTACTTCAACCTTTTCATGCATTTCAACTGCTATACATTGGCCTACATAATAGCCAATATCTTCTAATTGACATTGGCACTCAACTGTTCATTTCAGTTTTGGAAAAGATGAACAAAACCATGTGAGAAAAAACATGTGATCCTTCAGGTGGGGGTGGTTGGCTTCTGGTGGGTGGTCCACTTGAATCAATGAATTATAAGTTTTAAATTGTGCTTCACATATGTGTAATTCAGATGCATAGGTCATGTAATAAAGCCAGTGCAAAAGTTTTGAAAATGCTTCGTGCATGGTTAAATATAGGAAAGTGGACATTTTAAAGTGCTGTAACTTGAAAATGGAGCCTCTTTGAAAATTAGTGTTTCTCATGAAAACAAATAATTTTTAGGGTTTCAAACAGGTTTGTGATTGATAAAAAACTGGGGCTTGAACACCCCACTGAGTATACCAGACCCCCTGGTATTTTCCTCCTTTTTTTATATGCACCTAGTGGCATCTCTGCAAAAGCACCCACAACGGTGGAGCTCTTGCGATTTTTTTTTCAATTTAAAAACATTTAATCCTAGCACCATAGTGCTGTGATCAAGCCAAATAAGTTGTTTCTCAGGAATATTAATTTTGAGATATAGCCTGTGAGCGCTTTCAACTTTCTTTGTATTTAATTGTTTTGAGCAACCCTAAAATGCCTATATCTTGTGAACCGTAAGTATATTTTCAAAATGCTGATTTTGTATGGAAAATACTGATTTTAAGGTTTGAGAATACTGAAATGTGTTTTTCAAAGTTGGTAGCCCTGTATACACAGCTATACATGGCTATACATGACAATACATAGCTATACATGGTTATAAATATGGCTATACATAGCTATAGGGCACACACCACTAAATTTTGCTCATTTTGAGGCCTTTTGGGCTCGTTTTAAAATATTTTATGATAACCAGTCGATTGCAAATCGATGAATGTTTCAATGTATGGGGGTCCTTCCACCTCATTTTCCCGCTACGAGGCCGCGAACAGCGCCCTCACTGTTTTTGACATGCTCTCAAGACTGCAAACCGGTTTCTGTCATTTTTTAATTCGCTGACCTATTTTCTCCATAATTATAAAAATGCGACTTTTTTGGCGACTCAAATTTATGCATAGGCTTTACACTTTTATTTAAGCTATAATTCGCCACTCTTTCTGATTAATTAGCCTAAAAACCAGCCCAAAATACCTAAAAAAGTTTCTGTATTTTACCGGAACTCATTAGGGTTACACAAATGGTGCATTGATTTAGTGGTGTGCCCCCTATACATAGCTATGCATGGCAATACATAGCCATACATAGCTATTCATGGCTATACATAGCCATGTATGGCTATACATAGCTATGCATGGCTATACATAGCTATGCATGGCTATACATAGCAATACATGGCACTATATATAAAAATACATGGCTATACATAGCGATATGTGGCTATACATAGCTATACTTGTCTATACATAGCTATGCATTGCTATACATAACTGTACATGGCTATATGGTCATACATGGCTATACATACATAGCTGTTGAAGTTATGAGCTTTGAGTTTTACTGTATAAGTGGTAATTTTCGCGTACAGTTATTTTCGCGATTTGGAGTGCGCGAATGTTATTTTCGCGATTGCCCAGTCCTTCCCTATACTTGTAATACATTATTGCATACATTGGGGAGGTGTTATTTTCGTGGTTGGAGCTCTAATCGCGAAATTCGCGAAAATAAAACCCTCGCGAAAATTACCACTTATACAGTACTCCAACCTTCTTTCAAAAATCTTCCACTTGGAAAGATCCTTTAAAAAATAAAGCTGTCTAACGGCAGAGCTCAGCATTTTTTTGAGGAAAGCTTTATTTTAGATAGCTCTATCTCATGATGCAGATCATATGTATGCAGGTGGCTCAGTTTTCATGTTATGAACCTTCAAAGTTGATGCCTTTACTTCCAACCTTTTCATGCTTTTCTTTAAAAATTCCTCCATATGGGCTATCAGACAGCAGCGCTCTGTCCATTTTTTTCAGAAAAGCGGTATTTTAAAAAGGTTCATCTCATGATGCAGTTCATATGTACGTTGGTCAGTTTTCAAGGTCATGAGCCTGGCTTTAATGTTGACATTTTCCTTCAACCTTCTTTGATAAATCCTCCATTTCTCACTTACAATTCCTTAAATGGGGCTTTAAGATGGTAGAGCTTTTCCTAACGACAGTTCCTTATGGCTGTCAGATGGTGGAGCTCTGTCCAATTCTCTTCAAGAAAGCTGTTTTTCAAATAACTCTCTACCTCATACTTCCAATTTCTATTTGCGCAGTCCATAATAATAATGCTGAATATGGTAACCGACAATAAGTTGTGATATTATGCACTTACAATACCATGATACCAATAACATAATTGAATACCTGAGTGGAAGAAGGGCCCAACTCCATCAAAACTGTTTTTGAGATATTAAGAAAAAACTTAATATTTTGAAAAGTTTTATAGACATACATTCGAAATTATATATGATGTTTTCATGGCAACGGTACAGGTCTTAATACGAGCTGGAGTTGGGCCCTTCTTCCACTAAGATACTGCAAGTACCAGTTCCGTAAGCAGATGTGTTATAAATAGCTACAGAAATCCATTAATTGCACAAGTAGAAGCATGCAATATGAAAAGCAGATTTTTTCATGGATGAACAAAATTCCTCTTTACCCCAATATTTGTGGAAGAAGGGCCTAACTCCATGGAGTTGGGCCTTTCTTCCATGAAAACCATGATTAAGGGTACATGGAAAACTATTTAGAGCGAGGATTTTGGCTCATCTTTCACACACAAGGAAGAACAGTCTGCTGGCAATAAAATGATGGGTCTAACTCATTTTTGTAAAAAATTGAGTTGGGCCCTTCTTCCACTCAGGTATTCAATTATATATTAGTTCCAATGACATGCCTATATCCAGAAACAATTGAGCTACAGCACCATTGGTGCTCTTGTTTTTCAAAATCTAAAGAATATAAATTAATTTTTTTTTCGTTTGTGTTACGATGTAGACAACAGGAGTACCCAGTGTTTGGCTTTCTACAGATCATTTATGTGTTGTATGGTAAGTACATCAAGATTAGATCAATGGTGTTTTCATGTATATTAAGTTTGTTCATTATCAGTGTGTAATTGCTAACACATTCATCTGTTGAAATCTTTGACATTGTGTAGATACAGGGTACAGATTTGCAGAAATGTGCAATTATCCAAAGAGGCTTTCTTTATTTAAGTTGAACTTTCCAACTGTTGAAACTTAATATACACACTACATTCATATTTATAGTAACTTTTTGTTCAAAAATTAAGTAAATTGTATTTACCATGTATCTTGTACAGATGTATGTTTTTGAAGTGTAATAATTTTAGTACTGTAAAGTGTGCATGCTGTGAAAAATGGCGCGTATAGGCTGCTTTGCCTTCAGATAAATTTCATGTACAAAAAGAGCGCTCCTTCCTTAAGGGTCGTGCCCATAATGCTGGTGATCATTTTTACGAGAGGGCAATTTTACAGTATTAATGAGATGTTCTGGGCCCAAGGTGAAAAATAGTACTATTTTCCTGAGGGGTGCATAAAGACAGTATATATTTGTTTTATATACTTCATAATTCCTTGTTCGGAAAACAATACTTTTGTTGTCATTCTTAAACAGATCAAGCATAAAGAATTTATGGATGGGAGTACGGATGGATCTTATATGATCCACTTTTAAACAATTAATACAAAGAATATATTAATGAAGTATATAATCTAAAATATACTCAAAACTTTATGTCAATTAATTTTATCCCAAATAAATGTAAAAAGTATCTAATAAGTGATGAGTAAGATTTAATATCTTCCCTAGAGAAGTCCTTTTCAGAGGGCTGAGCTTTCGGAACTCTAGCGAGTGCCATCTTCAGAGCCAATAATAAGTGATGGGTTAAAATAAACATGTTTCTTTACTTGTAAAGGCAAAAACATCTGAAGAAATTTGAACTCTCATGATTATTTTTGAACAGGTGCAAAGAGCTAGTAATGGCAACAAAGAGAGCTATATTTGACATAGTGGATAAAAAGACCAAGAAGGTGAGCAGAATTGTTTAAAAAATAAACTAAAAAGCACATTGGCTAAAAATGAACAAGAAGGCTTCAAAGTTGTATTTGCATATGGTCATTTTCACAGTAAAGGGTGTAACTTTTGATTTTTAGAGTCAAAATTTCAAACCACTTATATATGTTTCTGTTTACTGAAATCATGCATAGAAGCAACTTAAATTCCAGTAAAATAATGTTTCAAGGCTTAAACCTTTTGATTTCTAATAAAAATTTGACATTTCCATAACATTTTGGTTAAAATCTAAGAAAAAAATGTATTTTACATAACGTCAGAAAACTATGACAAGAAAGCTGTAATACATGTGAAATCCCATTCCAAAGTAAGTCAACAGATATAAGTTAAATTTTATACCATGTTTTGCTATGTTTGTAATTGCAGTTTTGAAAATTTTTAACATCAAGTGTCATTTACAATGGAAATTTCCAAACCTGAAACATATTTTTAAGTTTTAATTGGGTTCCTAAAATAATTTGAATGTCTAACTTCATGTACAAATACTACTTGATGAAAGGAACCTCCCAGCCAAGTTTCACAGAAATTGGAGTTATTTTTAGAATTGGCAATTCAAGCGATTTGTGTTTCGGAGGCTTCAGTTAACAACACAGGTGATCATAAAAGTAAAATATTTGGCTAACTACTACAAGTTGACATAAAAAATAGGTAAAAAATATCACAATTACCCATTTTCATGCTTTGCTTCTAAGTATTGAATTTCAGTTGTGACAAAAATTAAATTATCACAGCAAGTCATTTTTTTTGTTTCGGAGGCTTCATGTTAACAATGGCTAAACACTGCAAAAGTGTTTTTTTTGAAAACAACACTGTTGGGATCATCTAAGCTGTTATTTTCTTGTGTGTATTGAATCAATGATTCTATGCGGCAGATATTGTAGATTTATAGCATGTTAACTTTTTCACCCATTTGTTAAGTATGGTGTTTTTTTTCATGTGAAGCCTCGAAACAGGCTTTTTGGGTATCAGTATATTTTTCAAACATTAACCATAATATCAAAATTTTTTTTAATTTATGACATTCTGCACATATCAAGTAACGATTACAATGCAGATATCAGTATGAAACACCAATTTAGATATGCATAGATGATAATTAATCTTATTGTTGTTTCGGAGGCTTCATTTGTTTCGGAGGCTTCAATTGTTAACGGAAAGTTTGTATTGGGTCCCATTTTCAAACGGTGATATATATCTCCACGCTTTAAAAACAAGTCACTTGAGGATCTACTTTGCTACATTTTGATAAATAGATTGGATGAGCTCTTTTATTTATATTTGCACAAGCTTGCTGAACAGTTTGTTTCGGAGGCTTCAAAAAGTTAACGGAAAAACGGCTCTTTGAAGTCAAGATTTTATAAAAATTTTAAAAGCTTGCAAATCGACTAATTTTTGTTACCCATTTTAAGTTAAGATAACAACTGTTATGAATCAAGAAGAAGTGAAGAAATAACCAAGAATTATGAACCAAAGCTACACCCACAAAGTTTGTTAACATTTGTTAACGGAAAATGAAGCCTCGAAGCGACAAATATCGAAGTCCGGTTCTCAAAAATACAGGGCTGTTCACAATTAAATCTAATGTGGCAGTGTTTACTGAACATATGACTGTACTTTCAGGATAAGAAAAATATCCATGAACTAACTGAAGAAAACACAGGGTTTTACAAAAATGTTACTGTTTTTTATAGTTTTTCAAAATGGCAATATTAGGTACAATTAAGCCTGCTAAAACTGAACGCAGTAACTCCCAAAGCTGATTATGCTACCCAAGGTAGCTGCTAACTAAATGACTTATGTGGCCAAAAATCATGGAATTCTGTGGCTTTATTAGAATACTACGGATTAAAATGTTAAAAATCCAAAGTTACACCCTTTACCGTGAAAATGACCATATATGTATTTTTTAATTGAAGGGTATACAAGTTCAAGCTCTTTACGGTTAAACACCCAAGGTTGGGAAAATAAACCGGATTTGGTGTGTGTGCTGTTTTGTTCACTTATTTGTAGATTTCTTGTAGTCTTGCTTTTAAAGGGGCTGTAGGGTCGGTTATTGTTATTGTTGATTCTGGCAGTGCATACCACTCGGTGAGGTGGCGGCCCCATTTAGCGAGTATGTATGTTGTTTAGTTTCTTTGGCATTTGTGACCTTTCAGCCGAAACACTTATCTGTGTTGAATTTCATGCACCATGTTTGTTCCTAGCTACAGAGTCTGTCAAGGGCCTTTTGGAGTTTCATGAGCAAAAAGAGGAGCGGTAGAGGTGATCTGGAAGTACAGTGCCCTGCGGAACGCTTGCTTGGACACATGCGCAGTTCGATGTATCACCTCCTACCTTTTGCTTGCTTTGCATCAGGAAGTTAGAAATCCCTGTTAGCATCAGTCCTTCCTCACCATAACGGGCAAGTTTCAGCAAGAGCCTCTGATGTGGTTCTTGCTGAAGTTCATTATGATGATGTCTGTCTGTCGCCCCTTGTCGAGGGATTTGGTGAAGTCATTTGTTGTCAATATTAGTTGAGATTGACACGATCGGTTTCAGCGAAAAAGACATGTTGATGATCAGGTCAGTATGCCATACTTGTCAAGATGTTTCATGACATTTGAATTAATAAGCCTTTTTGAAGTATGGTGGGCACAAAAGGAGAGGGCGTACTTTAGAGTGAGTAAACTTTTGTCAGCTGAGAAAGCATACAAAGGTTTACTCACTCCAAAGTACGCCCTCTCCTTTTGTGCCCGCCATACTTCAAAAAAGACTTATGATTTATGTTCCATCACCTTGCAACATAGAGAAGTAAGGGAAACCGGTCTATAGTTGTAAGGTTGTGTGCGAACTCCTTTTTTGAAGATTGAGGTTACATTTGTATTCTTCCAATCTTCAGGTTGATGCCAAGTATGCCCTAAAAATACTGATGGCTTTCTGTGTACTATTCTGAGTATATACGCTGTCCTTTTGATGAATTGTATCTTTAAATTCTTCGCTGTTCACACTAGGCTTGTAAACATGTAACGGTATGACCGTTACATGAACGAAAAGGTCGTGTAACGTAAGGAACATGCGGTATAAGTGTACACGAACGTTTATTAAGCTTAACTTGAAGCTCTTCTTTTGGAGAATTAAATTGGACTAGAATATGAATTAAACATTATTTATTCACATCAAACCAAATATAAAAGTCAAACAAAACAAGTAACCAACTAACCATGCACTAAATTTAGTGTCAACTGTCAAATGTCCGATAGTTAAAGAAATATGTCAATGGGGAGCGCCATTGTTATAGATCCCGTTTTTGATAGATGCACCACTGTGGATAATAATGACGTCAACTCACGTCATTTTCGTCACAATCGTCAATTTTTGAACCCCTCTAGGAACAATTGCAATCGGTAAGTAATCCGAGCCTTTTTGGGCAGTGGGGGTTTTCCCGATTCAGATGATAATAAAATGTGATAGTAATTAACATGTAAATGTTGTTGCTTCGATATTTGGGATGGGAGTTTTGTATATGAAGAGCTTTGTTTCAAAACCCCTTACATCCACTTGCCCAATTTTGAGAACACATCAAATAATCATAAAAAAGATCACTGATATAAGGGGTTTTCAACAAAAGCAGTTTTTGGCGGGATGCTTGGGTAGAATGAGCATCCCGCCAAAAACTGCTTTTGTTGCAAACCCCCATATATCAGTGATTTTTTTGATGATTTTTTGATGTGTTCTCAAAATTGGACAAGTGGATGTAAGGGGTATTGAAACAAAGCTCTTCATATGGTCTTAAAAAATACCATGAATACAGAATTTAGACAATTTAGATAATACGTGTACACGTTCGTGTAACGTGTAGTATGATGCGTGTCACGTAAGGGATAATGCACGGGATAATACAAGCCTAGTTCACACTAGCGAAGCGGTGTGTTCCATTCGATAATTTGGTCTTTAAAAATGTTGTGCCATCTTCTTGTGATGGAAATTTATAGTTTTGATCGTCGGCGTGATGTAGAACTTCCAGGGCATGGTCACTCTGTCAGAGATGGCACGTCACTTTTTGCAAAAATGAAATTCCCTTAAAAACACTCATTGGTTGCAAAAAGAGACTGTATTTTATTGTTGCTAAAAATAAATTACTGTTATACATAGTGACTTGCGCATGTAAACTATGCACTCTATGAAGAGGTTACAGGGGTTTATTATCAATTTATTGTCTCATTCAATCAATCGATACATGATTTTATTCTTTTTTAAAGCATGTACAAAAGTATAGAGGTAAAGATTCTGAAGACATAATAATGAGTTCAAATGCACTAGCTGTTTCATATTAGGAACAAAAATATTTACTTAAAGATTCTTAGCACCAACTTAGCTTGCGACAACATCATTGCATCTTTTAATATGCATGTTTACAAGTGTCAGCAGATCATCGTAAATGGTGGCCATGTTGTATCCAACATCCAAGTTAAGAGTAGTTTTTTTTGTCTTGATCTCTATGGCTTCTCAGATCTTCCTCTTCTAGAAATGATCTTCCCTGCCAATGACTTGTACATTTTCGAGACTTTTGTCATATCTATGATCAGCCCCGCAGATCAGGGGGGTGTGGTTCTTGTGTGTTCTTTGAACCTGGTGTGGAGAGATCTACTTTCTCTCAGATCTTCCAGAAAAGGGAGAGACTTTTTGAAACCTTGTTTGTTTGTTGCTTGGTTGTGCAGATCTCTACAGATGTTGAGTATAAGATGTCAGTTTTTCAACATCATTTTGATGTCCATAATGGCAAGGAGAAAGCTAGTGTAGGCACTGATGTGGCTGTTAACTTTGATGGTATGTAAAAATCAGGTCTTCATAAAAGTTCATTAATTAAGTTTTGCTATAGTTATGGTAAAATTGTAATTGTATTGTTACACAGAAGTAATTTATTTGTAAAACATTGACAGCTTTAGCACTCATTTAAGGAACAAACCAAAAGTTTGATGTCTTATAAATGAAATTCCATTTGTTAGGGGGTCGAGGGTCAAAATTTTCGATTATATTTGTAAAAACCTCCTCTCTTTATAATTAATTTATTTGGCCATGAGACATTTACAAGAGAATAATAATTCATCGGCAGATGAATGATGTGGTGTGTGGTGGTGAACTAATTGACATGTAATCGTGAGTGCATGGTGGTTGGAATCCGAACAGTTCTGATTTTATTCTCTCTAGTATAGTGCCTGTTCAGCTGAGCTGCACTTCTTCATTTACATTACATTTCTCATTTATGTAACCTTTGTGATCTTCGCATTGACTAAATTGAACACTATTGTGTTGTTATATGGATCAAACCTAGACACTGGATAGTACAGTGGCTAACAGGGCCACACATCACCTGCTTCTCTCAATACCCAATCAGCCATTGCTTATTAGTCCCATCATAATTGGATAACACAGGTAGCTTGTACTCTTATGTATTTTATTCTATTTCATACAGAAGCCCAATTTGAAGTGGTTGAAGGCAGTAGTTTATACCTTTCTGGATCTTTCTCCAAGCGCACAACCCACTACTTATTTCCCATAAAACCACCCCATGACTCTTTTGTAGTGGTTGCTTCCATTCCATACAACAAATGGGTATTTGTGTGCACCAAAGGTGATTCCACTTCTTGTACAGAGGGGGTAGATGTATCCTGGAGGGGTAAGAAAATTCCACCGTTGAGAAGTGGCATGAGGGAATTACATCTGAGATTGTCAGAGTTTCCAGAGGCATCCTCTGTAGTGGTTAAAGTGACCAATGGAAAGCATGTAAGTATCTTAATGCTTTAAACAAATATATATACTATTAAAAATTCACAAGATGTCAAAAAAACACACCCAAAAAATTTGCCCTCATTTAACATGTAATTTTTTGTGTTTTGACAAGAGATTTCATATCATAGTTTAATCAGTATCAAATAGACAGTCCTCATAATAGGATGCATGTATTACATGAATTCATCAGGAGTAGTACATATACATGTATGTGTGACATACAGTATTGTCAAAGTCTCATGCTTGTGCCCGGATTACATTTGCACACGGAGCAATTTATTATTTTATTTATTTACTATTTATCTAGGCAGGGTAGCCCCTTCAATGCTAAGACACTGATTTCCAAGGAGGCCTTGCAGCAAAAGTAAAAGAATACTTATACATTAAAAAATGATGTTAAAATTACATTAAAGTACATAGATTACATGTATCAATACTTTTATGATACAATTTTAAAATTACATCCCAATAAACCTATGATTTAGTGGCATTAACTAATTTATGAAGGAAGAATCCTTTGTGAAGGAAGAATGCTTTTATGAAGGAAGAATTCAGAGAGACTCATAATGATCAAACTATAGAGTGGTTATTAAAGCTACATGCACAAGAAGTGTTTGCAAAGCTACATAAGCCTTGGTTATTTTGCTGAATTGACATTGGAATTTTGTCAGCGTTGACTCAATAATGTGACATATCAGATTTGAAGTTCCATTCAAATAACAGATTATGCAAAGACATGTGAGACTACAGACCATTCATGATTAGAAGGCATTCAAAATAAATGTGGCACATCAACCATTTTGCGCCTCAAAATGCAATATTTCTTTCTTTCTTTCGTTCTGACACATTCTTGACCAGTAAATTCAATGTTGTAAACAACATCACTTTGAATACAGCAAGACATGATTTTTCATTATAAGATGTCTACATTTTGTTTCCTTTGTCAAGGTACCTGTTTCAGCTGAGCTGTACAGTGCTGAACCTAGGCATATAAGCTATACCCTCCCTGGGTTATTTGCCAGAGGTATGTATTTTGCATTCATAACCTCATTAATAAACGCGATGCGTGCGATCCAATCATATTTTGTTATTTGCGAAAACGCAAACGCAAATCGAGGTCATTAATATCGCACAATTGACCGCAAAATGCGTAATTGTTCCAATGTCGCACACAATTGACCGGTGTTTGCGTGTTGTTGTGCGTCGAACAAACTGCGCGTGCATTGGCTGCCGTATTTGGATTGTGCGCTACCATATTTAGCCTGATCGATTTTGGAAAGGGAAGATGTAAAATCATCTATTTTTATAAACTTTTGAGCAACATTTTGTGTTATTTTGTAAGGTGAAGAGATTAAAGTGACGGTTATGAATGAGGTTAATAACTTTGCATCGGTAATATAGAACGGGCATTGTGAAAAATCTAAACATTTTGCTTTGGACCTCGGAATATCCCTCAGTTCCAAAGGCAAAATGTTTAGATTTTTCACAATGCCCTCCAAATAACCGATGCGCAGTTATTAACCTCTAAGTGTTCAATTCCAAATAAACTGGGGTGAAGGGTGATTTGCCACTAAATCATACATAATTGCCCCCGTAAATAAATAACGGGTGAAAAAATATTGAAGAAGTACTACTTTCACCCCTGTCAAAGTCACAGCTTTATCATTTATCACTAATATTAAATCGGACAATTAAATGTGCTGTAAGCTGGCATATCGCCAAAAAGTAGCACAGATGATCCCTAAAATAATCCAGTAAAAATTATCATGTCTACATTATGTATGGAATGTTTGTGTGCATTTGTAATCGCCTCCAATCTGGGACTGTCCTTGCTTTATAAATATGTGCAAATATGTAAATAAAAATTTGAAAGTATGTCCCCCCTATCAGTGATAGAAAAGCAGTCCCTAAAGTTTTTGTCAGAGAAGAACGGCACTTGTTTACATTTTGAGAGCGTGCAGGGCGTAAACACGGAGTGGGGTTCTGATTGGCTGAATCAATCGTCTGACAATCATAGCAACAGACCGATAATCTGATTGGCCGATTGTGCGACAAATCGTTGGTCAGCGCCAGATCGGCGCCGTTGAAGTGAACACAAAGCTCCGCGTATGTCACTCATTAACAGGGTGCTCGCGTCAATCTGAGCAAGGGACTGCCGTTCTTTTCTGAAAACCAGTGTAGTTGATAGGTTAAATAGACCTACCTTTTGAGACGGTTTATATTGTTGAAAGTGCAAAATTCTGAGTTTGATTGCAGGTGACGTCAGACGTAAAGTAGTATTTTCATCTCTGTTTCTGATTATAGCAAAGATTCTTTATACACAACAAAGTTTATGCTTAAGTTTGGACATAAGTATATATGAGTAGTGCGGTATTATGCAAGCTATGTTTCAGGTCACAGATCATTTGATTTAAAAAAATAATTCTTCATCTACATAAATGGTTGTTCACAACATGTACCAACAGCATATCAAAATACTTCAGAACCTTAGTGATAGTTATTGTCAGTACATGTATGTGTCAACAATTTTGGAGATCATCAGCAGTCATCTGAGTCCAAATTAGTAAAGATTGTTAAATTTCACAAGTCTCTGTAAAAATGATCAGTATTATATACCAGGAAAATTGGAGATGATGAGGGCATCTGAGGTCAAATAAGTTGGTCCAATATATATCCTGGACACTTGCATTGCCTAAGAAAAACTTGTGGTTTGAGAACTCCCTTGTTTACCTTGTGATTACATATCAACCATAGACAGGTAACATTTGTATACTATTAGGTAAACGCCAGATGTCATCCAAATTTTTTAATCAATTGATAACCAAAATAAAGAATATTCTTTTGTGTAAGCTGAAGTTTTCTATATTAATATATTCAGAGGAAGGCAAGACTGTTATTAAGACTACACAACCTGGTGGGTCTACATTCTATAGCATAAGCCTGGATGAATTGACTAAACCTCACCAAGCCTTTACAGCTAAACTTATATCTATACAGTGTCAGAGCACTATTGACAATGGTAAGTCTTTTAATAAACAGCTCTTCTCAAAATATCAACAGCTATAAATATTTGTATCTCAAAGCCAGTAAATAAGACTGATGTTGGTTGTGTGCCTGTGTCATGGTGCATACATGTATGTTAGTACATACGACTGATGTTGGTGGTGTGTGCCTGCGTCATGGTGCATACATGTATGTCAGTAAATAAAGACTGATGTTGGTGGTGTGTGCCTGCGTCATGGTGCATACATGTATGTTAGTACATAAGACTGATGTTGGTGGTGTGTGCCTGCGTCATGGTGCATACATGTATGTCAGTAAATAAGACTGATGTTGGTGGTGTGTGCCTGCGCCATGGTGCATACATGTATGTTAGTACATAAGACTGATGTTGGTGGTGTGTGCCTGCGTCATGGTGCATACATGTATGTCAGTAAATAAGACTGATGTTGGTGGTGTGTGCCTGCGTCATGGTGCATACATGTATGTTAGTACATAAGACTGATGTTGGTGGTGTGTGCCTGCGTCATGGTGCATACATGTATGTTAGTAAATAAAGACTGATGTTGGTGGTGTGTGCCTGTGTCATGGTGCATACATGTATGTTAGTACATAAGACTGATGTTGGTGGTGTGTGCCTGTGTCATGGTGCATACATGTATGTTAGTACATAAGACTGATGTTGGTGGTGTGTGCCTGCGTCATGGTGCATACATGTATGTTAGTACATAAGACTGATGTTGGTGGTGTGTGCCTGCGTCATGGTGCATACATGTATGTTAGTACATAAGACTGATGTTGGTGGTGTGTGCCTGCGTCATGGTGCATACATGTATGTTAGTACATAAGACTGATGTTGGTGGTGTGTGCCTGCGTCATGGTGCATACATGTATGTCAGTAAATAAGACTGATGTTGGTGGTGTGTGCCTGCGTCATGGTGCATACATGTATGTTAGTACATAAGACTGATGTTGGTGGTGTGTGCCTGCGTCATGGTGCATACATGTATGTCAGTAAATAAGACTGATGTTGGTGGTGTGTGCCTGCGTCATGGTGCATACATGTATGTCAGTAAATAAGACTGATGTTGGTGGTGTGTGCCTGCGTCATGGTGCATACATGTATGTCAGTTAATAAGACTGATGTTGGTGGTGTGTGCCTGCGTCATGGTGCATACATGTATGTCAGTAAATAAGACTGATGTTGGTGGTGTGTGCCTGCGTCATGATATATGTATAGTACCTGTTTCTGCACTATAGGTTCATGATTATCAACTTCAACACTTAATCTAAAGTAACTTGGATGCCAACTTTCTTTCAGGGTCTAAACTAAAGTATCTTTCAATTTTCTTGATTTCCTTCACACAAATGGATTGAGATTGACAATTCCTTTTGTGTGTTTTCTTTAGATGCTAATAGTACATTAGGTCTCCATATACCATGGAGCAAAGAAGACTCATTCTCAGTCATCCCAGCAAGAGAAGACAACACCCTGCCTCTGAAAGTACACTCAGGTCAACCTGCTCATGACACTAGGCTCCCTCAGCTACTTGTATATGTAAACCCAAGGTGTCAATACAAGCTAGAGATTCACACAGCATTTGGAGACATGTTTGGGCAGGTAGGTGACTCAACCTCCCCTAAAACTACACTAACAAACATCCTCCTGACTCGTGAGCTATAAACCCCAGTGTCAATATAAACTGAAGGTAGACATAGCAGGGGCGGATCCATATAGGAGCAAATGTAGGATAAAAATATCAAAGAAAGCACCAAAAGGGGGAACAGGAAAGAATAAGAGAAGACGAAAGAAAAAATGAATTGAAAAAATGTCCCCTCCCCCAGGGTTTTCTTTAAGTGGGTACTACACCCCTCGATAAATTTGTGTCTATTTTTGCATTTTTCTCAAAAACTAATAAAACACTGGTAACAAAAGTTATGTGTATTATAGGGGCAAGGAATCCAATTACTACACTGGAATTTCAGTGACCCAAGACAAGCGGTTCGTTATTTATGATAAGAACTAAGGTACCGCTAGGATGTACCTCATTTCCTATCATATATACTGAACCGCTTGTCTTGAGTTACTGAAATTTCAGTGTAGTAATTGGATCCCTTGCCCCAATAATATACATAACTTTTGTTACCAGAGTGTTATTATTTTTGAGAAAAATGCAAAAATAGTCACAAATTTACCACAGGGGTGTAGTACCCCTTAAACATTTTGCTGAAGGGGTATTTTCAAATTTTTTTGACCCTTTCAATTGTGAATTTTTCCTCTGAAGGGGTCAAAAACATTGCCCAAGGGGTATTTTCATGATATTAGGCCCCCTATTTTAGAAGAAATTTTAAACAATGTATGTGTTTTTGGAGCAGTGGCGGATCTAGAGCAGTCAGAAGGGGGAGGGCCAATTTTAGAAGAAAAGTGTAAAAAGTGTAAAAAATGCCCTCTGAGAAGTAAGAAACTTTTGTAAAATGAACACCTAATTGAAGCGATTTGGTGGACCATTTTGGCACTATGATGCGTAAAATTTTACTTTATGTTAAAAAAGCAGAATATTTGTGAAATGAGCAGTCCATGAATCCTTTCGTGGACGGCAAGTTTTCCCTATTATGGTAGGCCTATAAATTGTGTTAGACATAAATTGGCAAATAGCTGCTAATGTCGAAAGCAGAAGTGAAAGTGGCCATTTGATTATCCACTACGCAGGGGGAAAGCCAGCCCCCACAAAACTTGGAAAGTTTTACAAAATGAAGACCTAATTGAAGCGATTTGGTCGACCATTTTGGCACTGTCTGAACAGCTGAAAAAGCTGAAAATTTGTGGAATGGCGGTTCTTGAAGCCTTTCGTGGCCACGTTTTCCCTATTATTGTAGGCCTATAACTTGTCAAACATATAGGGCCTAACTTGACAAATGTCGAAAGCAGAAGCGAAAATGGCCACTTGTTTATCCACTGTGCAGGGGGATGTTCCCATCTGAGAGGGACATTTTTAGAAATGAAAATAAAGGACCAATTGAAGCCATTTAGTGCATTATTTTTACACTATTTGAATAATTGCTTTAAGCAGAAAAAGGACCCGAACTCAATTTGCAAAATTTCAAATGTTACACAGGGTCCACTGACACTATACAAATCTTGAGACTCGCAATTATTGTAAAACATGCATGGATCGATGCTGACAAAATATGATGGACCCTGCATGTCGGGAGTAGGTCCTAAAGCCGAGAATAAATGCACAATATCGGGTGTTTCTCTACTCAAATCTTGTAATATCTGAACGCGTACGTTTTCAAGATTTTGTACACGTTGGAGTTTTGGACTTTGGATTTAAAGGGGTCCGCAAAGTGCCTGAACGCGTAAATATATGTGTTTTGTGCGTTAAAGTAAACCCTGCTCCCCCCATTCTATGCATTGTAGCTTATAGATAATCAAATATCAATCATATTTCTTGATCAGTACAATGTATATGCAATTGAATTGCACTCAAATTGATCTACATGTATTCAATATGACCATCATTGCCAATATCCATAAAAACAATCAACAGTTGATTTAAAAAATGACTTGGGATGACCTGTTTAGAGATATATTATTATATATTCCCATCTATGCCTGTCTGTTCCTCTTGAGTAAGGGGAATGGATGTTGAGGCATCGGCATCTAGACATATGTTTGTAGCTGAGGCCACCTACTCAAGAGGAACCTTGATGAGCATATTGAATACAAATGTTCGACATAGGTTGTGATTTAAACCCCACACATTGAAATATTTTAATAATTGGTCGCATGTTACAAGTTGGGTACCCATAAAAGGTGGAGGGATTACATTTTTCCAAAAGTTGCCGTACAATTTTGATTGGCATTTCAAAACCCCATGTCCTACTGGACTAGTTGATGCCACATTTTAAGCCTAATTTTATATTCTTTTAGTGTGCTAAAACTTAGAACAATACAGTTTTCAATATAAAAACCACATTAATGTAAGTGAAAAATGTCAGGGGTGGATGAACAGGTGGATGCAGATTAGGCGGATGCGGTAATGGTGCTTTTTGGCAATGTTTTAAGCGTATCTTCATAACTATATATGACATTGAGCTGGTTAATGTATTATAATACTGTCAATATTATACCTGGGTATAATTAGAGAACAAAAAACAATTTCCAACATCGTATGGTCATATCTTTTGGCACCAGGCACCCGGTGTACACTTTTTCTTATGTATCTTATTATATTTTGAGCCAAAGTTATAATATACCATTAAAACTTAAAGGCTTAAATGGGATTTACCGAATAGGTCAATTGTGAATATTCAAACAGCACCAGGACCGATTAAAACAGTCAGAAACTGACTGCAAGATATGTGTATAGATATGGCTTTCTGTACACCAGACTTAGGGATTCAATCATGTTTCACTGTTGTTCATCACCGTTTAACAACGATGCGGCCACATCGTCTGCGTGGTTTACTTCATATAAAGTATTAACTTACGAGCTTAAGTAAACCACACAGACGCACCGCACGTGAGTTGTTAAACGGTGATGAACAACGATGAAACATGATAGAATCCTTTCAACAACGAGAAGAAGCTAAAGATCGTATAATTCACATGATTTATTTCATGAGGAATGTCAGTTAATCATTGCCACTCAGCCTTACATGTACTTTGATGATTTCTCTGTTGATATCAGCAATAAAACTACAGAATAAAACTGCAATGTTTAGCCACTACCAGAAAATACGGAATTCAATTTGTAAAGCTTGCATATGCACACAGGTTCTAGGCATGATGAATTTTACGCGCTCTGGCGTAACACGTAGTCTCGGTCGCGTTCGCGTATACGCTACAGTAAAAGTGTGGATTCGTCACGGATTAACAACGGTTGGCTCCTGTACAAAGGTATAGGAGGAGTTGTTGAATGATGGTTTAACAACAGGGAGGAGCAGAAGTCTGCTCTCAATCTACTGATGTTGCCAGTTATTTCAGACCTTTTTGTCCAAGTCAATACCCCAGGCCTAAGGATACATAATGCTTCCACAATTCTTGAAACAATTGCAGAGCGTGCAGAAATTTCCACAAATATGGCCTACCACTAATTAATTTTGGTTATAATGAATTGAATATCGGTCTTAAATTGATCTTTCAAATGACTATTTGTGCTTCAAAATTTGAGAATTCAAATCAAACTGCATATTTTCAATGTTACTTTCATGGTGATTTATAGGTCGTAGCTGTTTGCCAGCATACATAGGACACAATTGTTTTTCACATTCAAACCGTGAGACCTCTCTGCAATGGGGACCATTGTCGGTTCAAGGAGGTCTGCAAACGACCACAATTGCATGTACAATGTATTTGCGAAATATGTCCTCTATTGTACACAGTTGCTAGGTAAAATTCCATACACGCAAAAAAAGGCGGAAAACGTCCTCGGTATGTCAATTAAGTACAGATTCAGACGACCATGTTCGCATAGTCATAAAAGGCATCCACATTTTGAGGTGATTACATGGGGGTGGTGTGTGTATCCATCAGTCGGTCAGTCGGCAACAATTATGTAAGGCTTTTGGTTAAAAAGTGGTCTCATGAACTGTGCAAATCCTATTGCAACCAAAATTGGGTCACAGCTGTTGCTTACTTTGTCAATAGGAGGCAGTGATATTAGCATCTCCAATACTAAAAGAAGCACTTGCTTGACTCATATTCAGTATCATTTTCCCAGAAGGGAGTTCTTGATTGAGCACTCATCCACGGTAGAAGATCACCCACTTGAAGGACTCATTGGGCTAGACAATATCTGTCTGGAATGTTTTTGCTCTGTAGCAAGTTGGATTGTTTGATATAATCGTCCCTTTGTAGTTAGGCTTGGTCTGGGCATCGATTCAGTTTTTTGTATATTTTTTTTAACAGATGTTATTGGTGGCAGTGCAAATGAGTTATAATTGGAACTTGTGTCAGAGGCTCCTTTATGTTGTTTTCTAATGGTTGGATGATTCGATGAGAATGGGCGTATGGATGTTACATCAGGTACAGGGCTAAGGGCAGATTGTGTAGAATGGCTCAACTGGTGTGAGTACTCGTATTCAAACCCTCTTGATGGGGCTTGAAAGAAAACAGAACCTCGTCGCTGAATAGGTCTAAATGGATCAACACCAGGTGGTTCAAAGTCAATGCCTTCTGCTTCAGCAAGTTGACGCTCCAACTCAATTGCCTCCTGATGACGTTGAGCTTCTTTTTCCATGAGTCGCCATTTAAGTTTAGTTCTTTGTTTGTCTTTCTCAATTTGTACTCTTTCTTTATACACTACCTTGCATGGTATATAATCGTAGTGAGATAATTTCCAATTTGGTTTGAACAAGGTTTGATGTGTGATAGGACGACGATGCTCGTGTAGATTTTTGAATGCTCTTGTTAATACAGAATTGTCAGATGTATGAAAGGTGGTATCTGCATGTGGGCGAGTTCTTATGGGAGCTTTAGCCATACAATGGACATAAACATTAGGGGTCTGCATTGATGGTAAAGATGGTGCAGCCATAATTGATGTAGGAGAAGTTTGCATTGATGAAGTAGTATAGGGTAAAGTAATTACCATAGTTACAAAAGATGCACCTTGCTAGAAGATGTCCTCACACTGTTAGTGTGCTCCTCACTAAGGCAATGTGAGTTTATTTATTAAGCAAGTTATTTCCTATTCACAATGATATCTAATAAATAAGTTGATATTCAATCAGGAATTGGTCATTCATTGATCAGTTCACATTTGGTCCATGTAGCTTATTATTCAGTGTCACAGTTACTTCCAGTGAAATGTGTAGTCTGCCAAATCAGTCTTTGTGTCTCTTACAAATTGATACTGCTACCTCACCTATTGTTAAGCAATGCATTTTTGAAGTAGCCAAGTAGTCCACATTGTTCACTGTACAGCATAGAAACTGATGGTATTCAGGCACATATTCCATGGCACAATTCCAATGACAGTTGATTCAATGCATTCCAAGGAGGTTTCACACCAATTTGACACAACTGTTTCAGGTATACACTGAAATCTGCTTTCACACAGTTCATTGACAAGAATGTATCTGTTTGACCAAATCAGGTGACTACTCCACATTCAGCACTTATATAAGCTGGTCTTGACTTACAGCTACTGTTTGTTTGACATAGTAGATTACCTAGTAACACAAACACAGCTATAAAGACAGTAACTCTGGTTACAGACTCTGATATATATATGTACAACAGGATTAATTGGTACATTTGTACTTGAACTGCAGATGGTTATATTGACCAATTATGTGTTGATACTAAATGCTTTTACAATACATGGTTATCTAGTTCAATATTGTTTTAATATAATATTGAAACTTGTAAATCAAAGGCTTTCGTGATGTGTAGTCACTTGGTTGATTATGCTGACTATCTTGATAAGAGTGATATCAGTTACAGAGATATTTCATTAAACATGCTTATCAAATGTATGTAGCATTATGATGTTTACCTATCCCATGACAACTTTAAAAAACTCCAGTGGGATCAAAGGTCAAATTGATAAAATCATAAAAGGTGAATGACTAATTAGGATAAGCATTTTCTTGTACAATGTAAGAATCAATCTGATTCTTGCATTGCATTCACACAAATGACTTCCTGCTAATTGGAGTTTGAAAATGTATCAACTTAGATTCATGAAGTCAGTGGAGAAAAGAAGACACAAAAAATAATGTGAATTCTATGAATTCCTGTTGAGACCATTACTGATTTCCAAACAAATTCCCATTATATATATCAAAGATATCACACACTCGCACAGTTTTGCTTCCTCTTCTGTGCTCCCTGGGAAGAAAAAGGTGATTATAATTCCTATTCATCCCCTATATCCCTCGTAAGAGCTGCCAAGAACTTTAGTTGTTGGTTATGAAGTTCTTAGACCAATATTGTAATAGACTGTATTTCTTTTTGAGGACTGTTAAATGTCAATTTTAAATAATGTGCCATAAAATTTGCATTATATAGCAAATTAAAAAAAAATGATATCAGAAGGACATTCCTTGTATTCAGAATGCAATTTCGTGTGCGTGGTGTGCTCTCATGTATCAGGTCTCAAAAAAATACTGTGCAATTAAAGGTTATAGAACCCTTAAAGGTAAGTTATATTTATTGCAGAACCTCAATGGTTTTAGACTGTGATACTATTATTTATTAACAGACTTATCATTTTGTGATGTCCTGAGCATTTGAAAGTTGTCAAGTGAAATCCCATTGTCCAATGATGGAAAATTCCTAATTGTAGTACATTTAGTTACGCAAACCACCTGATATTTTGAAAGCCAAACTGGGTAGTATTTCATGCCAAAGAATATTTTTATTCAAGAAAATAGAAATAATACAACTACTGCAACTCAATACCAAGATGAATTTAATGTGATTTAACTCTGAATTTGTCCCTTTATAATACATGCACTGAAAAGGGCGCTTACATAGATGGAAGTTCAGAGGTGGTGCTTGTTAGTGGAGGTCACTAATTAGATCAAATATGGTATGGGTAACTTGTCAGAATCAACTGAAATATATATCAATCTATACTTTAAAATGAGGATGCTAGATCATAAAATACCCCCTTAACTCCTTAGAACACCAGCTGATGAACATATTGCCATATCTTTGTGTTACAGCTTTTTCGATTTCACATGGGGTTAATACCATGCTTTATGGTAATAAACTGTCTGCTGGTTCTAGCCTTTCATCTGAAGCATATTTACACAACAAGTGAGTACAAGTATGTGATGCGATCAAGCAAAATCAGTCGGAACTAGGAAATATTGCTTTTGAGATATAGCCAAACAAAGGCAATATTTCCTTTTTTTTCCTGTTGTTTGGAAACTATTTAATTGCTCATATCTTTGGAACTGGTTGCTCAATTTCAATTGGGTTTTCTGCAAAATGCAGCTTTGATAAAGCTTTTTACTATCCTATTAGAAAATTTAATATTTTCGAGTTGCGACTAATTTTGCTTGATCGCATCACATATAGATAATGTAGCATGTTAATAAGCTACACATGTCAATCTCTAGGCCAACTGTGATGTTGTTATTTTCCTTGAAACAAGTAGTATTACTTTTGGTTTCCACATAGTGCACATGGATTTTGGAAAGATGTTTTACAAGATGATATAGGAATTAAGGACAGGGCTGCTTTTTTAGTGAACATGTTAAAATAAGTTCACAAAGTACAGTTTTGTAGGATGGGGTTAGTCCTTTTTTTCCATGCAAACTGCCTTTTTTCTGGAAAAAATAAAGATCTACAAGTTTGATATTTCCTTCTGCCAATAAATCCTGGCTATGAGCCTGTTGAATACCACAGCTTTTAGGTAGGAGATTTGCTATTAGGTCCAATGCCACTTGGTCCAGACCCATTTAATCCAATCTCACTAGAAGTGTCTTTTGATGTCTAAGATTTTATTGTTACATTGCAGAGCCGCTTGAATCGTTTGTGTGGGTGCAGTCTAGTTATTGTAAGCCATACATTGTTGTACCACCAATTGCACTATTCAGAGGCATTTTCAAGTAAGTATTAAACCTGCTTATATCAAAAGCAAACATGATAAGTTGATCTACAATTGTACTTTATCCAAGTGACAGTTTTGGTAAAACAACTCCTGTTTTCAATTTTAAGCTTTGGTAAATCACAGCTACAGTCAGTCTACTCTGAAGTACAAAGTACAGACGCGGACACACACATTGTGCCGACTTAAGCACGCATACCTGCAGCAGAGACGCAGCACTATGCACTGTTAACGCGTTGTACACACACGCATTGTCACTTTGTACTTCAGAGTGGACAAACTGTAGTAAAGTTTCTTGTGATATAAGTTACTGTAAAATAAATGAAGAGTGACACATGTCAAGAACTTACATAGGCTCCTAGGCACTATAAAACAACACCACATGGGCCAATCAGTGGTTCACAGCAGCTTAGGAACAACAAGAGTGAAGGAGTACAGTAAAGCATCAGACACATGAATACTTTTTTGCTTTTGAAGAGCACCGGTGCACCGATTTCAGATATGTCTCTGTGCCTAGCTATGTACCATTGTACTCACAAACATGTTGTATAGTGGAATTGGTGTGTACATGTCTGTTGGTTCAACTCAACTTTGCAGATTTTGTTGGTTGTTGCTACAAATTGAAAACTTGCAAGTGTACAATGTATTAATTAGATGAGAAGAAATATTGGATGGTGATGCAGTATGGCACATATGAATGAGACAGACCTATTCATTATTCAAAATACTGATCACACAAACATTTTGGCTTCACACACATTCTGTAGAAAGCATTATTTATGATGATCGTAGTTTATTTGTTTTTCATTGTCAGATATGATCCATTGGATACAACCTTTGATTTGAGGATGCTAGAAGACAAGAATATCAGCTATGGGTTATTGCCTCTTCTTATGTTCCTATTTGGCTATGCATTAATCTGTATGATGGCATCCATGCTGTCCATTAAACTGCAGGTTGGAGGCAAAATTACACAGTTATTTCAAAGGTAAGAATTATCTTTTATTCTAGACCAGATGTTAATATACAAATATACAGTAAGCCCAAAAATTAAGGTACCAGTTGTGTTCACCCCTGTATATCCTAAATAAAGACAAATATGTCAAAATTAAAACAAGCAGCTAATACCTGAACTCTTTAGCTCTGATTCAAGACCCTATTTGTTGAAATTGGTCGAGAATTAAACAAACGGTGATCTAAAACCTACTGAAGAGACGAAATCGAAAGTTGCACTTTTGTGTTCTAATCAGTGGAAGCATGACGCTAGTTTTAACGTGCTAATCAATGGAGGCACGGCGCTGGTTCCCTTATTCGCGAACGCTTTGTGTACAAATCAATAGCGCATGCAATAGAAGAAACTGCAACTTTTATATTGGCACCTTCCTTAGGGTTTTGGATCGTCGTGTCTTTATTTCTACGAATGAGGTCTTAAATGTGAGCTAAAAGATTCAGCTATTGGCTGCTAGTTCCAATTATGACATATCTGTCTTTGTTTAGGATATACATGGGGTAAACATAACTGGTACCTTAATTTTTTGGCTTACTTTAGACTGCTCATGCAGGAGATAAGGGGAACCCTTGGTGATCTTGAGACCATGAATCTACTATTTCAGGTCGAGGGGTAAAAGTAGACCCATGGTCTGAAGATCAAAGGGAAAAACAATTCTCACCATCTCCCGAATAAAGAGCAGTCTACAGGGTGTCTCAATAAAAATAGGCCCTGTGGATTAGGGGACGTAACTTAAAATGTCGGCAGTAAAATCAAAACTTTTTTGTAGATTCAAGAACCATGACGTTTCGTCTTTAAGATGGTGTACAAAGCATCAAAATCCGTTCACGGGTCACTGAGATAATCGGGATTGTACAAAAGAACCATGTTAGGACCGTTCCAATGGGGCAATACACATAATGAAGTAAACTCTCAGTCTTGCTGGGTACGAGTTGAAAACATCAACCCACCAACAAATCAATTGATATCCCGAAGAATGTTTTTCACACCGTTCTCTTTGAGTTAATATATGAAAATATACCTTCTAAAAATATACATTTCTCAAGCAACAACAGGGCCATGAGGTCAGTTAACGTTCATAATGTATACATGCGTGACCAGGAAAAAAGGTCAAAATGAATCGCGCGAATTGATATTCGCTAGTTGATGCGTTTACATAACTTTACATGGTTTAGGAGTCATTTATTGATCCCGCTAATTTGCAGAGCATGTTTCCTCAACTGATTTGCACCAGGACCATCACTCAAACATTATAAATATTGGAAAATGATAAAGAACACATATAAAGGGTGTATTATTTTTGAATTCTGTATTGGTGCTCCCTTTCAGATAAAAAACCTGCCTATTTGTTGTTAAATTGCGCTAAATCCTGTGTAGGGATCTTTATGCTGAAACGGTTAAATCCTGTTTAGGCTATGTTTTGAAAATCACTAGTCGCGCATCAACTAGCGTTTTTGGGCCACAAAACGCCATTCGTGAGATTCATTCGGGAAAAGAACTCATTTTCGTGTTTTTTGGTCATGCATAATGTTAAACTTAAGTGACCGCTTGGCCCGTATTGTTGCTTAAGAAATGTTTGAACAACATTTTTAGAAAAATATATTTTCACATATTGTTAACCCAAACAGAAATGTGTAAAAAAACATTCTTTGAGAGATTAATTGATTTGTTAATTTTTGTAACTCGTACTCAGCAGCAGCTTATAATTTCTTTTTGTCCATTGTAAACTGCAATGCGGCACATTAGTGTTTAATGTGTATTGCCCCATTGGAACGGTCCAAAAATGGGTCTATTTGTAAAATCCCAATTATCTCAGTGACGCGTGAACGGATTTTGATGTTTTGTGCACCATTTTTAAGAAGAAACATCATGGGTTTTGAATCTTAAAACAAGTTTTGATTTTACTGCCAACATTTTAAGTTCAAGTCCCCCAATCAACAGGGCCTATTTTTATTGAGACACCCTGTATATTTGTTTTATACACCTCATTCATATTTTTTGGCATCTGATCGGTTGGACGACTAAAGCATACACTTGCCATGAAAATGTTGTAACATCTAAAACACCGCCATGAGACTAGTAGCCTGTTTGCTTCCAAATATTGCTCACCTTAAAGACACTATTTGCAAATTTGTTTTGCGTTTTGGTGTCTGCACTATCTTCTCCTATAAGTCTAAACAAATCCTCATCCGTTACTAGGCTATAACGAGAATTACTGGTCGATTGTACTGTAGTGGAACTTATTCTGCAAGTCGGCCAAGATTTATGTTCTGGTTTCGAGATGTGCAGTAAGTACCATCTCTTCCACCGACTGCTCTTTCACGTTATTATTTGCATTATTTTACACATCAAAATTATTACACTGTGTAAGAGTATCCCATGAACTATTGCAGAGTGATAGTAGCTTATATCCTATATGTGATTTTGATAATAACAATCCTAAACAAACCTATTTTAAACTACTTGACCATTTAAAACACTATTTTTGTACTATTTGTACTATATTGTGTACAGATTTAATGCTGCGAAGTACAATGACAATGGCAATTTGACCCACCTGAAAAATCTCAATGAAGTATGTCCGCCAGTATATCTCTTCATTGTCCAGTTATTGGTTGTCTGGACATGACCAATACCTAATATAAAAGTCACCACTCTTTCAGTTTCTTAGCAATTGACCCCCAAACTTGGTATTTGGTCATATTTGTACCTGTATAATAGGGAGTGACCCCCTGGAAAATCTCAATGAAGTATGTCAGTCAGCTCTTCATTGTTCAGTTGTTGACTGTCTGGACATCACCCTACTCAATACAAAGGAAAGGTCAAAATTCATCTAGTTTCTTGGAAAATGACCCTTAAACTTGGTAGGCCTACTCTGCAGCAAAATCCCAAATTCCACACTTTTTACCCTTTTTTGTGTTGGCAATTGTCAAGACGTTAGAAATACAATATGAAATTAATTTTGTATGGCCCTGTGCAGGCTGTGAGCAGGTACTAGATACAATTCATGGACTTAACATTGTCATTGATATTTATTCCCTGGTTTAACTTAACAAAAAAATGGGACCCCATAAAAAGGGTCCAGCTACAGAAACGTCTTACAAGTGACCAATGTCATGGAGCAATATCTCAATGCGACCAGTATGAAATTATAATTTTTTCCCCATGCTAAAGGGGATTTTCAAAAGTTCCTAACTTAAATTTACATTTCATTTTGTATTTCTGAAGTCTTGATAGTAAACAAGCCACCACAAAAAGGCTAAGAAGTGCGGAATTTGGGATTTTGCGGCTGAGTACCAAGTTTAGGGGTCATTTTTTCAAATACTAGATGAGTTTTGACCTTTGTATTGGGTAGGCAGCCAGTTACTAGACAGCCAATAACTAGACAGCCAATGAACAGCTATACTGGCTGACATACTTCATTCAGTTCATTGAGAATTTCTAGGAAATTGCCATCTTGCTAATCATGCTAATTGCGGCATAGATTGTCTGTAATACTGTACAAAGTACCAATTTTGGGGGTCAATTTCTCAGAAACTAAATGAGTTCAAGAGTTGTGACATTTATATTGGGTATGGGTTATATCCAGACAACCAACAACTGGACAATGAAGAGATATACTGGCTGACATACTTCAATGAGATTTTTCAGGAGCGTCAAATTGCCAATCTTGCTGATTGCGGCATAGATTGGTCAGTAATACTGTACAAATATGACCAAGTACCAAGTTGGGGGTCAATTGCTCAGAAACTGAATGAGTTGTGACTTTTATATTAGGTATGGGTCATGTCCACACAACCAATACCTGGACAATGAAGATATACTGGCTGACATACTTTTTTTGCAGATTTTACAGGGGGGATGCCATATTGTATTGTACTTTGCGGCATTATACACAATACTTGCAAATAGTACAAAAATAGTGTTTTAAATGGTCAAGTAGTTTAAATTAGGATTGTTTAGGATTGTTATTATCACGTCTACATACAGGAGTCTTATTATGACAATTTGACCACTTTAATTGGACTTTAAAGGCTATAATTCAGCATTTTTCCATTTTAAACCTGTTGAATTCGGCAACCTTGCAGTTACAAATTTCAAACGCGCGGTGGCCCACCCAAACCAACTTCAATTTACTTAAAATTTCACTGGTGATGTTTTCAACCCAAATGGAAACTTTTTAGACTGGGGACAGACAAAACTATGACAAAAAGGGCAGATGATGCACCCTAATGTAGGTGTGTATACGCACACAGGTTCCAGGCATGACAAATTTTATGCACTCACACGTAACACGTATGCATGTACAAAATCAAATATTGTTCATGCATTTCAGTCTGAGGGAGAATTTTAATGAGTGACCTTGTAAAAAATGTGACAATTTTCTTTTGGAGATTGGCAGGAACTTGGCAGATTTAATGCAAATTTTACAAATCAAGTTAACTTGCAAGTTGCAAAGTCTATATTACCTACTGAATTGGATTTGAATCAAAATGCACTAAAATATTGATTCCAATTCAATTAATCCCCTTTCAAATTTTAATTTGATTCATTTCCAGTTCGATTTTCTGTTTCTCAAAATCATTTTGATGCAATTTTAATTCAATGTTTCAACACTCAAAGTTATTTTGATTCAATTCCAATTCAATACTTGATCAACTGAAATAATTTCAATTCAATTCACAATATAACATTACACATGGCCGTAATCTTTGTAATTCAAGTGTAATATCACAAAGTCCAATCAGAACATCCAGGTTTGATAATAGTCCAATTGTGGGTTCTTCATGAGGTCAAACATACATGTATGTTCAGAAAATAAAATGACAATGTATACCAGCCAGTGAAAGCAGGCGGCATCTGTGATCCACAGAGCTCCTTATCTAATTCAATAATCTAACTTGAAAAACACTTTCATTTTTGTTTGTTTTTAGGCCAAAGACTGAAGGCAGTTCAACGGAACCCACTTCATCCCTGTACCGCAGTATTGCTATATCAGGGGTGCTACTAGCACTAGGCGTAGGGACATGTGGTGAGCTAGCATTACTAGGTGCACTTGTAGTCTACTATTTTAGGGTAAGTTGTGGTTAAACTCAGAAAATGAACTTTTAAGGTACGTTTGTGAAGATTATCATTCATCCAGGTAGTAAACAATAATGATATTTGAACTATAATCTAGTCAACTGGACTTACTATATTTTGAGTGGGAAATTTTCATGTCCAATCCTGAACGCATCATCAGCCCTACTGATCATCTGGCGGTAAAAGTTCTGTGACCTGTGAAACGGATGATGTAGTATCACAGGTCAGTTCGAACAGTTGGCCCTTGCATCGTATGCTGGTACCCCCTTCCCACTGGTATCGTTATGTTGATGATACTTGGGTGAAGCTACGCAAAGATCAACTAGCCCCCTTCTTTGAACATATCAACAGCGTCAATGAACATATTAAGTTCACTCAGGAAGAACTGAGGGAAAACAAACTTGCTTTCCTAGACTGTCTGGTAACCGTGCAAAGCGACGGCAGCCTAGAAACTTCAGTTTATCGCAAGGACACTCACACAGATCAGTATCTGTTGTTTGACTCGCACCACCCATTGATCCACAAACTGGGTGTAATATGCACTTTATTTCATAGAGCGAACACTATTCCCTCTATAGTGATGATGCGAAGGAACAGGAATGAGAACACTTACAAAAAGCACTGAACCTTTGCGGTTATCGTAAGTGGATCTTTCAAAAAGCACTCGCTCAGACCAAATCTACCGACAAAGACTCTGCCGCACGCAAGACTCAAGGTGACGGGGAAGTAAACCGCGGTAGAAACGTCACCATCCCCTACGTCTCCGGACTGTCTGAAAAACTGCGCCGGATCTTTCGAGACAAAGGGGTACCGGTGTCTTTCAAACCCAAGAACACGCTTACGCCAAGCGCTAGTCCACCCCAAAGATAAACAACCAAAGGACAAGCAAAGTAACATTGTCTACGCGATTCAGTGTCAAGACAGTGGATGTGAAGAATTGTATATAGGGGAGACTAAACAAACGCTTGCCAAACGCATGTACCAGCACAGACGAGCCAGCACTGGTTGTGGTGACTCGGCCGTCTTTACGCATTTGGACAGTACTAAACACTCATTTGACAACAAGGATGTGAAAATCTTGGACAGAGAAAGCAGATTGTATGAGCGAGGGGTCAAAGAAGCTATTTATGTGAAACGGGAGGGGCCTTCACTTAATAGAGGAGGCAGCCTACGACACAACTTGACAGGGGCCTACAGTTCAGCGATCAGGAAGATACCTCTCAGGTTGAACTCAAAGGTGGTAACCTGTGATACTACAACATCTGTTTCACAGGTCAATGAACTTTTACCGCCAGATGATCAGTAGGGCTGATGATGCGTTCAGGATTGGACGTGAAAATTTCCCACTCAAAAAATAGTAAGTCCAGTTGACTAGATTATAGTTCAAATATCATTATAACTTTTAAGGTATATATGAAAGACACTTGATTATTAATGATGTGAAAGAACTAATAGGAGCTGGCAATGTATCAGTGCCAGCTCCTATTGGATCTTTCAAATCATTGATATTAATATCAATGCATGGGATGTGCTAATACATAGCCACCTCCTTTTGGTTCTTACATATTATTGATATGAATGAGTTCATAAATCGTTGTTAAGTATCACAGGTATAAATAATATTAAAAACAGGGAAAATATGACACAACATCCAATGGGGGAGTAACGCAAAACATATAACAAAGGGTTTTTAACTTTGTTTATGTTTTGGATGTTGTGTCATATTTTCCCTGTTTTTAACCAATTTTATCCATTGCTAGTGTGATACTGTTGTATCCTTTTGGATCCATCCTTTTGTTCCCCACTGGTCAGTTGAACAGATTTCCCTGTTTTTATAGGTATAGTAATAGTCATTTGATTTTTGTTTGTTTCCAGGTTGGGAGTCTACGTGGCAAAGAGACCTTTCACTACCATTTTTCTGTTCTAATGTTGCTCATGATGTTGGTTATTTTGAATGGACCATCACTCCTAGTATGGTACCAGAATTTGAAGTAAGTTGTCAAAGTTCATAATATTTGTATTTCAAACGTCAAACATTTTTGCTTGACAAATCCAATGAAAATGTACTCGAGACTCTTGCTTTTGCCATCTTTGCTGACAACTTGACCACAAGTTACTTGAAGGACAGTGTAGCGGCCGCAGTAAATTCGCAAGTGACCAACATGTTTCTGATTCTCACAGAAGTTGATTTGGAAGGGTAAAACTCTGTAAAACACGTTGGGTCCTATAAAAGGTCAAATTTACACCAAAAAGTTCCGCAAATGTCAACAGTGCGGCGACATGTGTGCTGACATGAGATCGGTCGAAGTTCACTGTGGAGATTCCTCCTTTTACCTGGAGCACCGCAGGGCGACTGTTACAGGCAGTTTGGGATAAGGTGGAAAGGGCATAAGAAAGACTCTAAAACAATAGCTGAATGGAAGTTTACCAGAGCAAACAGAAATGAATCAACTTCATAACATAAAATGTCATTGAATGGGAGAGAGCAACAATCCTCGACAAGGACTCAAATACATTCACAGGAAAAATAAGGGAAGCTATCCAAATTTGCAAGAAAGGGGCTAAAGCAATCAACCATTTAAGGTCTCATTTCTGTCTATCATACATGCAAGCCACTGCTTATCACTTCCGGGGAATGTCAGCAAGAAGTTATAGGAAAAGCAGTGGACCAAATCACTTGGGATCAAGCTGTCAGCACAGACGGCAAAAGCTAAAGTCTTGAGTACTTATTTAATGGATTTGTCAAGCAAATATGTTTGAATTATTTAATCTACGATCCTACAAATGTATCTATTTACTGAAGTAATATTAGTCACAACACCTGTTGTGACACTGCTGCTTGCTTTGTGTAAATGGCATCCTAGAAAGAAAAAGTTTAAACATTCTAATCCATATCACAAACAAGGATACATCTTTTCTTACCACCATCCAGCTCATAGATATAAACTATTTGCACAATTTTGCAAGGTTCTGTCAGATTTGAAAAAGTTTTGGATTGATGACAAAATTAGAAGCTTTTGTAATGCATTAGTTTTCTAAAACAAAAAATTTCCAAGTTGTGCCCACAAATTGGACCCATTGTCTGTTATTGACACAGTAAATCATGTAATCTTTATTTATCACATCATGGGATAATCTTAATGTGATAACCCTGTAACCCTTTCTATATAGCTTACACCTGCCAAAGCACCCATGTTTATTCACCTCTAGCATGCAACTGTAATAGTATGCCTATAAAATCACAGGAAACCGTCTGTTTCAATGCAATATTCAATGATGGTTACATTCATTTACAGTTCTTATTTCTATTGTTGTTTTGCATGGAAACTACATAGAAATAATGTACTGAATAAACACCCCTTTAAATTACTTTATTAAGCTACTTACATGTAAGTTGAATACATTTTTGAAATTTTGCTCTCAAGTACATATTTTGAGTAAGATTTTTGTTTCTTTCTATAAAAAAAAATATGCAAAATTTCAGAACCATCTATTGATACAAGCAAGGTTTCTAATATTTGTGACATAATGCTGTATTCTTAGTCAGTGGGTGTGGTTTATCTTGTAAGTGTTAAATTTCATTAGTTCCTGGGTGCCATCTATGACACGATAGAGGATAGCGGCCATGTCGTTGAGGTGCCCGTTGTAGAGCATAATGCACAAACATGTTCGCAGTACCCACAACTAAATTTGTAAACAAATTTTGTTCATTTTAGAATAAGGAGAGTGTTCATGATGTTAATTTAATATTTCTTAAATGTTTAGTTATTTAATCTTTGGTATTTAGTTATCGTAGTAAATATTGACCTTTATCATACCATCAAGTAGTTTTTTGTGCTTTCATTGGATAAGCGCCCCAATTTAATGACATGATATTTCTCGTATCATACCCCCGAGTGCGTCCCAACGGGCTGTATCATACCTGCGGAGTACGTCTATGCGCGTATCGATGCACTGTATCATGTTAGTTAAGACATACGCATGCGCAGCTCTGCATAAAAACTCGGACAGCGACGAGTTTCATAATAATCATGCATTGAAACACGGATTTCACTGAGATTTGCCACTCCAAATATAAATCTTGATCATTAATGCAGAGAGCAAACAACAATGTGCAACAAAATTTGCATCAAAAAGCGGGTCTCAGTGGTGAGTTGATTTGGAGGATGACCGTGCTGGTTGAGCTATTTAGCTTTTTTAGAGTATTAGACCTACTTTATAGGATAATTATCATGTAGATCATCAGCCAAGAATTACACCCGTGAATAATTTTTCTTGTTATGAGAGATTATTTGTACGGTATGATAAAATCGTTATTAGGTTCAGTTTAGGGGGTGATATGGATTACATCTAGTCTCGGAGTCCGTATCACCCCAAACCTCACCTAATAACTAATAGTCTATCATCTGTCACATGATAAAGGAAAGTAATTCAAAAGTTGCTTTAGTTTATTCTCTTTTTTCTTTTATTTTGATTTAGGTATAGTATGCATTTGACAAATGATCCAGCTCTGCACTCAGCATTGATAGTGTGTGCGACATTGGTGGTCTTATTAAATCCTGGATACACTCTACCAAAATCAAGGTATTTTGCATTGTTGCCTCATTAATGTTCTTGCAAACTTACAATTGAATACCTGAGTGGAAGAAGGGCCCAACTCCATCAAAACTGTTTTTGAGATATTAAGAACAAACTTAATATTTGGAAAAGTTTTATAGGCAGAACGTTTTTATCTTCAGGGGACCTTTAATACATGAACATACAATAGTACATACATTCAAAATTAAATATGATGTTTCCATGGCAACGGTACAGGTCTTAATACGAGCTGGAGTTGGGCCCTTCTTCCACTAATATACCACAAGTACCAGTTCTGTGTTATAAATAGCTACAGAAATTAGATAATCAC
Organism: Amphiura filiformis; assembly: GCF_039555335.1. Taxonomy (NCBI): domain Eukaryota; kingdom Metazoa; phylum Echinodermata; class Ophiuroidea; order Amphilepidida; family Amphiuridae; genus Amphiura; species Amphiura filiformis. Next base: position 41,266,940 of record NC_092638.1, on the reverse strand, counting down.
CATTAATTGCACAAGTAGAATTCATGTGATAGGTTGGCAAGAAAATTTATTGTAGTGAAAAGCAGATTTCATGGATGAATAAAATTCCTCTTTAACACTATATTTGTGGAAGAAGGGCCCAACTCCATGGAGTTGGGCCTTTCTTCCATGAAAACCATGATTAAGTGTACGTGGAAGACTATTTGGAGAGTGGATTTTGGCTCATCCTTCCCACACAAGGAAGATCATCAGTCTGTTGGCAATAAATGCTGGGTCTAACTCATTTTTGTAAAAAATTGGAGTTGGGCCCTTCTTCCACTCAGGTATTCAATTGACTTAACTGTTGTGCACAAATTAAGTGTCTTAAAGCAAATCCAAGAAAACAGTCCCACCAAGTTCAGTAGTTGTGGGAAAAATATAGTTAAAGTCACATTATAACATTTCCATAAGAAATAGATAAAATGTTAGTTTTCACTGTCAGATATGTCCTCTTTTAATTTGGGCCCAAACAGACGAGGCAATACAAAGAAAATCGCTATTTAATACCAGCACATAAGTTGCCAATGCGAGCAACTCATTCGAACGCGAGTCGTGTCGGCTCTTTTGATATGTCTCGACTGCCTGCACGCCATGTACGTACTGTGTTATGCGTATAGTGTATGCGTTTGACTAATATTTCCATCGTAATAATAAAAGGACAGTTCCTGCGGTTTATTCAAAATCTCGAATTTTGACAAAACTACAGCACCTAAAGTCTTGATTTTGCAGGGTATGTTAGTTTACTTAAGTACATAACAATCATGTAAAAAAAACAGAATTTTGAAAAATATTGAGGGTGTCCTCATCAGCAAATGTTACAATATGGCTTTAAAAGCTGATAATGCTTTCTGTGACTATAGCTTGATTATGGCATACTATCACAAGGTGCCCAGTGTTGTAGGGATTATTTTGGTACCAAAATCTTGTTTTGGCCAAAAATGCACTTCTAGCGTTCTGGCTCTCACCCCTCGATGTACAGATACAGGTATGGCTCTCTGTACACTGGACCAACATCCCCTCCAAAGGGCGGAATGCTCACATGGTTCATTTACCCAATTCCAAATACACCATGGGGGTGAGTGGAAGTCGGATTTGAATCTACAGATGTTTCCAATTAAATTGAGACTTTATTTCCAAGTCAATACCCCAAGAAATACCACCACAGGGAATTGAACCTGGGACCTCATGCACCAAAAACGAGTAAAAAAAAAACCCCAATGCCATGCTTTCTCGTTACTCTATTCTTTCAATAATCGGTGACCAAACAAAATGAGCTGGGACAGCAAGCATCCAGAGTCCACAACACCAGAGTCCACAACACCTCATGATTTAAAGGAGTATTTTGTGATCCTAGCATCCTCTTTTTATGACATTTTCAGTAGATATCCAAGAAAAAAGCTCATTCCCAAAATTTCAATTGATTCCAATTTTGCGTTTGCGAGTTATGCATAATTATGTGTATTACACTGCTCCATAGACAATGTGTTGTAATTTCGTTCTGGAATACCAGAACGAAATTCAAATTTCACAATATCTTTGCTAAAAGAATTAATCTGCAAAAAAAAATTTGTACATAAACATTATGTAGCTAGAGGTTTCCAGTGATATAAAAATCTCAACTTTTTTGAGAAAATGGGGGGGGGGGGGATAATGCTGTGGATCACGAAATGCCCTTTTCAAAATCATGGGGCGTTGTGGATTCAACCATCTTAATCACTAGTACTCACAGCGTGAAATGTATTAGTCAAGTGCATAATATGGACTTCCTAAATTCAACCAATTAGATATTATGTTGAGCAAGACAATTGAGCCACAAACCGTTTAGTGTAACACATTCAATGCACTGTAGTGAAGTCTTTTTTATTGTTTCATCTTTGTGTTCTTTTTCAGGAGACTTGCTAAGCTGTGTTCATGGATATTCTACCTCATCGCAATTCTGATGGTACTCTATGCAAGTTACTCCATGTACAGACTATCCTATTTTATAGCGGCTGTATTTGTTCTGGTAGCTTTAATTCAAGTTATGCAATAAATGATAGTGCAATTATAAACCATTTATGTAGGCTGAATAATAGGCAACTACGTATACTATGATCAGCTCATAATAGGCGAGAATTAATTGTTTCTTGTTACTGCATGAGTCAATAAAGTCCAAACTCACATAAATTCACAAAAGTGCACATTGGTCACGCAATATGCAAAGTGCAGTTCGTGTAGGTGCTGCGCCCAGCTGTGTGTACGCCATTCTATATCAATCCACTATGTTATGAGTCCCACCTATTACGAGCTAATCGGAGTATAATGCACAATATGTCAGGTACATGCCTTGCAGGAAAACAAGAGTCAGATGTCAACCATTCTCAAATGTGGACACTCATTAAGTGGCATGCCTGAAAAGGGGACAGGGGGGGGGACAACCACCTCCCTGATAACTCAAAGAAAAGAAGAAAAAGATACATTCCCTTTTCTTTGTACTGTTTAAATATGCACATATTTGGTGAACACATTTGGGTATAAAATAATGTAAAATAGCAAAATTGTGTGCACTACGCACGCAGATATCCCAGTAAAATTGTGCCAAAATAATGCTCACTGAGCAAATTTTTCTTCGCACTCCCTGACAAAAAGTCCAGGCATGCCATTGCTCTCATTCATAATAATTTGGCAAGGTTTCAATATCATTTGTTTCAACTGTTTTCAGAAATGTGAAAAATGTTATTTTACTCTGCAGGGAATAGAAGCATATTGTTTTGTCCCTCAAATGATTGACTGACTCTTTTGGGTGTATCCTTCGTGTAAGAGAACACCAAACAAATCCCAACTCTAATCCTACCCTAACCCTAAATCCTAACCCTAACCCTAACTCTAATCATATTAGTATTCTGTGCTCTCTTACGCTAAGGATAAACCCTCTTTTGCTTGATTATATCACAAAATTACTAGCACATGTTTTCAAACAAATACAAAATGTAACCAAATTAAAAAGTATGACCAAAGCTATAGAAATAACCTTTACTTGCTAACATTGACAAGAGATAGATGAAGTACTACCAAAGTAGCACTAGGATTCTAGATTCTAATATGCTTAAAATGTTAAAATTGACTATTTCTTTATTATAAATGTATAAATGTTTTACAAAGTGTGTTTTATATTATGTTTCAACATAATAATTAGCAAGTACTTATGTGATTATATTGTTCAAAGTGCCTTTACTGTATTTAACTTAATTAGTACCATAGGCAGGCACAGGGCGTTTAATCAGTGATATGCCAAACCGAAATACAATCATAATTCATTTTGTTAAAAATGTATACATGAGCTTCTAAACCGTGTAAATGGCAAAATGAACGCAGCCCTATAAAGTCAAAATATGAATTCTGCATAAAGTTTGTAAGCTTTGTAAGATAAGTAAAATTGACATTTTGTCCATGTACATGTATAACAATGTTGTAAATCAATTTTAGAAATAAGAGCTGCAGACAAACGGGATTCAATTTTGTTGGCAATTGTATGCTAAAAGTGCAGTAAAAGGAGGAGAATGCTTTAACATGGAAGTTTGAAGTCCACGTGTCACTAATTAGGGGTTGAGTACTGTAATCTGTTTATTTCTTATTTCTTTCTCTAAAAGTTTAAACTGAATTTCAGCACAAAAATTCAACTGAGCTTGAATTTTCGATGTGTGACACACATCCTCATCAGAAGAAGTCCCAAGATGTTGTGATGGACTTGCCTTTTTGTTGACCATTGGCGACTTTTGGTCAAATGAGAGTGTTGTATAAGGTTAGCAATTCCAGTCCTTGATCTTATTTTTTCATCATTGATATTTTTAATTGCTTTACACCGCATTTAAGTGATTTTTTTTAACTAATTTTATCCATTTGCATATAATTGGGAAATCAGTATACACAATAAGCACTTCCGGAATTTTTTTTCTACAATTATTGTTATTATCTATACATGTTGTTTACTGAAATTTTGACATATTTATTGAGTATTCAACATTATTATGCTAATGTTTATTCAAATTATGACTAGTACTAATACTATTGTGATATTTCATGACAAAGGACATACGATCCAAGTATTTAGTATGGGTTTTATGTTGTTTTAAATGTTGATTTGTCCAATACATTGAATTATAGATTCAGCCGTGTGTATATGTGACCGTACACGGCGAATGAGCCGTAAATTCCTTCCCCGGTTTATTTTGTTTTATTTCGTGTTTAGAAAATATACATCATAAGCTTTAAAATGGTATATCATTTGACTTCAAACGATATCCAGAAGCGGGGCTATGGTTTGTTAAACTTTGCTCCTTCAACAAAATGGTAGCTTTTTTCGTTTCTACATGTGTCTCTTTTCCCACATTGCTGGCAATAAATATCAAACAGTCATAATTGGTGGTCATTTCAAATCATCCCCAAGTCAACGAGGTTTACGAAAGTTTTCTCATTGTTAATTGTTGGTTATACATACCTATACAAAATACAATGCCTGGTAACCTACCACTTGAACTGGATTTAGCCAAAGCAAACAAAGACCAGAGCTATTAAATATTCTATAGCCATTTAAGGTAGAAGCTTATTATCCACTTCAACAATAGGATTATTGATTGGTGTTTGACTATCAAAATGAGATAGATGTCGCGCCAGCTAGAGTTACTGATGAATACGACTTTCATACACATTTTACACTGTAACTCAAAATACAATTTAGGGAATTTGCGGCTCATTTGTGCTGTACGGTCACATATATGCTACACAGATGAAGAAATTAGTGCACTGTCGCATTCTTTTACCAAGCATACATGTATCGCTAAGATGCACATTTTCATCTTATTTTTGTTTAAAGAAAGGTGCGAGCAGTACATTATATTGGTTCCTGTGAGTTGCATTTCAATATGGTCGATTACTCGTGGAGTTAATTATTGAACTTTTAAAGAGTCCTCCCAGTCTAAAACAAGATCAATTTAATGCATTATTGTAATCGTATAGAACCACAATACGTGCTTTGCTCTACTCCCTATTCCACGCATTCATTTTTTGGGAGTGAAAAAATGTATTATCCTGCTTTGCCAAATGAAACATAGCTCAATAAAAAAAAGTTAAGTAAAGATGAATCCAATTATCCAAACAACGGACACACATCAAATGTTGTGATTCACAACGGTTTCTTTTCAGACTCTGTAGCATGCAACTTAGATATTGCTCTTAATCTTGTGTGGTTCCCATTTTCTTTGGATGGGGGGTCATGTATATGTTGGTGACTGGAAGCAATTTTTATGGCCACCTATCAGGCTGAAATTTTTTATGACTCTCTCTTCTTTTAATGACTCCTTCTCTTTATGACCCCTTCCATGCACACAGACTGGAAACAAGTAACAAATTATGCCCCCCCCCCCCTATTTTGTAAAAAATTCTGTGACCCCCATATATTTATGATCCCCCTTGAGAAGAAAATGACTGCCCCTTACTATTTGATGTTAATTTTTAATAATTGGTTATGGAAAATGCTAAAAGCTACAATGCATCTACTGATTAGACTTTGTTCAAGTCTTTAGGCTTTATTGTCACAGCATACAAAAACGCCTTTAAAATGCATGTCCGGGCCCTTATTTCCAATAATTGGCTAAATATTAAAGTTTGTCTTTTATTGCAAGTTAGTTCCAACTAAATGATTAGGATTGAGGAATGTTTTATTTGGCAAAACATGAGAACAAATTTGTAATCGCCCATAATTAGTACTGTATTTTTGTGGAATTGGGAGTAACTGAGAGTAAACCCAACCTACTATTACTAATACCCTCTGTTGCTTTGAATTTGGTAGTGATGTCAAAATTGTGTTTCTGTCTATTGTAATTGTACCGTGAGAACGGCATGCATTATTCAAAGCTCATACCCTAAAACATGTAGTGACATCACTACCACATTGGACACAATGTATAGTAATGCTGCATTTACAAAGGTCAGGTACAGGGACAATTGTTGATGATTTCAGTGATGACGTAGGTCATTATTGTGCAATATACATGACATGTAAGTCATCAATTTATTATTGCATTTTACACTGTAAGTGAACATAATATTGTATACCTGTTTACTGCAAGAAGACTTCTGAATGTTAATATAGAACTGTTCTGCATATCATCAGCCTGCTACACTAATTGCCTACGTCATTTTTTGTAATTTTGAGAACAAAGAACAAAATGTGGTTCAAGCATGCATCAGTACTGTAATCGCCCTAATTATTTTAGATTATTTCTCTTTCATTTGTATCATCATCATTTGTTCTTGTACAAAGATTGATGAATAAATATGTTTAAATGCATGCTTCAACCATATTTTGTTCTCAAAATTACAAAAAATGACTCGGGCAATTAGCGTAGCAGGCTGACGATATGTAATTCTCAAATTAAAATTGTGATCGCCCACCACAAACCAGCTGTAAATTCGCCCCAATCAATTTTGTTTTATTTCGTGTTTAGAAAATATATATCATAAGCTTTAAAATGGTATATCATTTGACTTCAAACAATATCCAGAAGTGGGGTTATGGTACCTTATTTCGGTTTTACATGTCTCCTTTTCCACATTGCTTGTAATAAATATCCAACAGTCATAATTGGCGGTCAAAGACGAGGATAGACGAGTATCAGACCGACGCAAACTGCCTTAGTCTCCACATCAGCCAGATTGGTTCCGCCCATCCACAGGGAGCGTAACCTGTGTAGGAGACTCGGTCGGACCTCATCTCTCCCCATCGATTGTGACCTATAATCCCAGACATTGCCCTTGTGAACTCACATCCGCCTGTTTCAAATCATCCCCAAGTCAACGAGGTTCAGGAATGCCCTCTCATTGTTAATTGTTGGTTATACATACCTGGACAAAATACAATGCTTTGTAACCCACCACTTGAACAGGATTTAGCCAAAGCAAACAAAGACTATAGAGCTATAAGAACTCTATAGACATGGGTAGAAGCTTATTATCCTCTTCAACAATAGGATTATTGATTGATTTAAAAGGTGTTTGACACCAAAATGAGATACGTGTAGCACCAACTTGAGGTACCTATGAATACAACCTTCATGCACATGTTACATTGTAACGCAGAATACAATTTGCTGACTTTATGGCTGGTTTGTGGTGGACGGTCACAATGGATCCTCAGATCTAGAAGTTTATTCAATGACAACTTCATGGTACAAGGTACATGTATACAAGTGTGTATTTGAAACCTTAATACTACTTTGATTAAAAAACCAATCATTTGACAAAACATTCAGTTGTATATAGTGTTATGGATTGCACCGACTCTGAGCTAAAACCACCTTTTGCCCAAGAACACTTCAGAATGCACAACAAAACACACTGTTTGTATAAGATAACAAAATTTGAATCTCTTATGAAGCATAATATACAATCCATGATTTACTATGTTTACTTATCTGCCAGTCTTCTTCTTGTTGTTGATTATAAAGTTCTGTTGCACTCAATGTGCTGGACGAATGTATATCCTGATTCAAATTTATCTAGCAAAGACCACTGAAGACTTGCATAATATGTATCCTTTGTGTACAAAATCCTTGTACAGGTGACAATTTCCAAAACGGTGCTGCTTTCATTTCACCATTCATTCACTTTCTTCAGCAAACAGACTCTAGTCTACTTACATTGACAGATGTGTAAACCAGACTTGAGCAAGTCAACAGAAGAATATATTCCTTTTTGGGAAAGATACACACTTTGTCGTATTCCACTTTCAAATTCTCAGGGCCAAACAATACTCTGTTTAAAGCCATATTGTGAGCAAGAGATTTTTGATACATGTAGAATAACTTCATATGATCCAAATATTAGTTGAACTCATGGATGGATGGTACATCAATAGGACCGACCCGGTCACGATCGTGGAGTGACATGCATTGGCAACATATGTACTGGAATTAAATAGTGTTTTTTTGTTTGTTTGTATTTTAGAAAATTAAATGGCGATTTTCTTTGGTAAATGTCAGAACATGATTGATTCTATTGTCATCCAAGAGGGTGACCTGAAGAAAATCCTCAACTGTCGGTCATACTGTTTTGCAGACATAGGTTTTGACCACAACAGAGTACACAACAAATGAATTCTCCAACCACCAAAAGCATCAGAACTCTTGATGTTGATGTTGAATTTGATGTTCCGAGACTAAGTTACAACAAAAATTGCAAAGGATTCAAAGCTAAGAATAGGTTGAGCCTTTAAACCCTTGCTCCAGATGGAAGATACAAATCAGGTCTATATTCAGAGACGCCACCAGTCAGGTTATGACTTAAGCAATCGTCCCCATGTCCTCGTGTAATTGTACAATCCATGATGAACAAAAATCCAAAAATGAACACAAATTACACACAGGATTACTTCAATACTCTACTCTAAACACATGTCAGTAACCAAGCAGTTGTCCAACTGACACAACAGCAAAATGCACTGACATGGAACCCCTTCCTGGACCACATTCACAGCCCAACAGATTTCTTTTGCTGGGTTCCAATTATTCGCCTGTGAATGTGGTCCCGGAAGCTGTTCAGTGTCAGTGCATTTTACTGTTGTGTCAGTTGGACAACTGCTTGGTTACTGACATGTGTTTAGAGTAGAGTATTGGGCTATTCCAGATGTATTCCACCCCCCTATGGAAGACCCTTCCGGAATTTGGGGCTAAATTGACAGCCGGAATTACATGTCAGGAAAAACCCATGGAAGACACTGCCGGAATTGTGGTAATATGTCTAATATGGCCAGCCGGAATTCACGTAAATGTAAATGTCTTCCATAGGGTTCTAGCTGGAATTAGAACATTTTTTGTTTCCAGCCAGAATTCAAGTAAATGTCTTTCATAGGTTAATCGAGATGGTGATCATAAGTGAAGATTCTGCTGGAATTGGAGCATTTTTGACCATTTTCCAGCCGGAATATTAAGAAATGTGAATGTCTTCCATAGGCACACCATGGCCTTTAACAATCCCCACTCTTGTTTATTTTAGCAGCCGGAATTTCACCTAATCTCAATGTCTTCCATACCCTCCAGCCGGAATCTTTGCTAAAAATGACTGCTGGAATTCTAGACACATCTCAATTCCAGCTGGAATTGTATTTTTTTAAATGTCTTCCATAGGGGGGAAGTGCGGAATACATCTGAATAGCCCATTGAAGTAATCCTGTGTGTAATTTTTGTTCATGTACAGGCGAATAATTGGAACTCAGCAAAAGAAATATGTTGGGCTGTGAATGTGGTCCAGGAAGGTGTTCCATGTCAGTGCATTTTGCTGTTGTGTCAGTTGGACAACTGTTTGGTTACTGACCAGTGTTTAGAGTAGAGTATTGAAGTAATCCTGTGTGCAATTTTTGTTCATTTTTATGGAGAGGATTTTAAGATATGACCTTGTGAAAATTATAAGTTTCTTTTTGAGGCCAGTTTATATGAGTAGGGCTGAAACTTTCACAATAAGGGGCATTCGGTGAGAGCAAAATATATAAAATATGGGGTCATTGGGTGAGAGCATGATTGTTGGCATTCGGTGAAAGCAAAATGTACAAACTATGGGGGTCATTGGGTGAGAGATGGGCCGTTTGAACCTAAAGTAGAGTGCATAGAGTGAGAATATGACCTTTTTTTAAACAAAAAATGGGATTCTGTCCTAAGGCTATGGATGAGAGCCAAAAGAAGCCTCAAATATTGAATTTCTAGTTCTATAAACTGGTTTTAATAAATGGCTGTGTTATTTCAAAATAATGAAATCATTGATAAAATGAAAGTTGCCGTTCTAATTGAAAAATAAGGATCTTTGGGCAACAGAGGGAACAAAAAAATAAGGGATCTTTGGGTAACAGAGGGAACAAAAAAATAAGGGATCTTTGGGTAACAGAGGGAACAAAAAAATAAGGGATCTTTGGGTAACAGAGGAACAAAAAAATAAGGGATCTTTGGGTAACAGAGGAACAAAAAATAAGGGATCTTTGGGTAACAGAGGAACAAAAAATAAGGGATCTTTGGGTAACAGAGGAACAAAAAAATAAGGGATCTTTGGGTAACAGAGCATATATGTTCATAAAAGATATGGGGTCTTTGGGTGACAGAGGGAACAAAAAAATAAGGGATCTTTGGGTAACAGAGGGAACAAAAAAATAAGGGATCTTTGGGTAACAGAGGGAACAAAAAAATAAGGGATCTTTGGGTAACAGAGGGAACAAAAAAATAAGGGATCTTTGGGTAACAGAGCATATATGTTCATAAAAGATATGGGGTCTTTGGGTGACAGCGAAGCTGAAAAGGGGGTCTTAACAGCCCTATAGACGAATCCAATTTCACGCATTCCTATACACCTCAATGGCAGCCATAGCCGCGACGGGGACCCAGCTATCTCACCTAAAATGTGAAATGATGCGGCCTTGAAGGGTATTTTAAACTGCATTCTATCACCCGTGTTACACGTAGACAAAAGAATGATGACAGTTTACAACACAAAAGAATCTAACATCGAATTTTAAGCGGGTTTAACTCACAACACCTGTTTGGTGCATGCGGGGAACCAATAATGGCCGACCAAATCCTGACCATGACTTGGCTCGTTGGATTCGTCTATATGCGTCACCTCCAAAGTTGAGTGTCCCGGGGGATTCATCACTACAATATTTCCTACGTTTAAAAGTGTCTAATTTCGTTTTTAATATTTTGTGAGAAGATCCCCCAACCTCTTGACCCAAATGTTCATTGTGTGAATATATCTTGTAGTAGCTTTTACTGCAGAGTAGTGTGACTATAGTGTCACCTTTCTCAGGTATAGCCTACAGCAGCACCGTTCGGGATTACCCGCCCCTCCCCTACTTCTCATCATTACTTTTAAAGAGTATATAAAACAATATCTAAACTGTTGATGATCGTGATCGTGGTGATGCGTCAGCTGGCAATTTTTATGCAAGGACATTTTATTTCCAAACTAAATCATAATATAATAATTATCAAATTATTAAATTAATTGATCTTAACCCACATTCAAGATGTCGCATAAAAACGTACATCAACATATGAAGAGACTGGATGGTTCAATTTATGACAAAGGAAATCGTGAATTTGTAGGCCTACTTCCTACACATAATTTCCATTAATTATATTTATCATGACATCATCGCATTGAACGTTATTTCAATATCAGAACATAAAAAATACGGAACAAGCTATCATGGCTATGGTTGAGAACCAAACCAGCCCGGCCAAACACACAAATGTAAAACGTTATTTACGTGTTTAGGTTTGTATTGGTCAAAACGTTTTAATATTTAAAGGCCGGGTTGCATAAAGGTCTTGAAAACTGATTTTTGTTCTTGTATGAAGAAAACACATCATTTTTTGTCATCAATGAAATAACATTTTATCAGAATGTTTTGTAATAAGTTTTCAAATAAGTGTTGAATGTTATAAACAAAAGAGTTGTATACTTAAATTTATAACCCGTCAGTTTTCTGTAAAACGTTTTGTGTTTGACGGGAACATAGAAGATAAGGCCAGCCTCTGAACATAAAAAGGGATATATAGGCCTATATTTCAGGTGGTTTTACGGGAACATAGAAGATAAGGCCAGCCTCTGAACATAAAAAGGGATATATAGGCCTATATTTCAGGTGGTTTGACGGGAACATAGAAGATAAGGCCAGCCTCTGAACATAAAAAGGGATATATAGGCCTATATTTCAGGTGGTTTGACGGGAACATAGAAGATAAGGCCAGCCTCTGAACATAAAAAGGGATATAGGCCTATATTTCAGGTGGTTTGACGGGAACATAGAAGATAAGGCCAGCCTCTGAACATAAAAAGGGATATATAGGCCTATATTTCAGGTGGTTTCTATTCTAATTAGTCAATGTTTTTACAAACTTTCAGTATCGTAAGACTAAAAAAATGTTATGTCTCAAAGTCCATGGGAAGTTTAAAAAATGAATGCGGAATGAGGTGTTTTTTTAAAGATTTTTTTAAAACTTAATTTTGAATAAAAGATGTCATTTTCGAGCGTTCAAAAGGAAGCCTACACAGCTTAAAATTGTGGTTGATTTACACAATCAAAGTACAAAATATCAATTGTTTTATACCTAAACAATGCGAGTATCGAATCAAATAACTTTTCTTCCGATTGTCTCAGAATTTCATGATTTTACGGCAAAAAACTGAAAAAAAAGAGGAAATTGATAACAATTTTTTTAGCCTAATACTATGCCCAAATTGCAGAATGCGTGTACGAGGGGCGGTCAAAAAGTTCGTAGAACAAGGTAGGCTATGCTACTTTGTCACACGGTAATGAATTTGGGCTCATTTCAAAGCTTGTTCCTTCAAAACGTTACTGCGAAAATATTCGATTTTTGTATCACTGTATATTGACAGGACACCCTGCAGAGGAAGCTTACCTCTTTGCAGGTACTACCAGAAGTGAACACGTGGTCATCATGCAAATTTTCCCCGATGGAGGTGAAAACTCAAATTAAAATGACCGAGACAAGTTTATAAATCTATATTTGGCTAAAGGTAATAAGACATACATTAATCACTGGAATCATGAGTCCATTCAGTGGGAGCACCTGGACATCCCATCCCTAAGAAGATCATCACTCAGTCACCAAAGATCCAGGTCTTCATCGCTGTTTTTTTAGATTCAGAGAGAGAGAGAGAGTCTTGATGACAGATCATTTGCTAAATGAAAGTACAATCATAGGCATATATCATACAATTTTGATAGCAAAATTGAGGAAAACCATCAAGTGAAGAAGGTTGATGGTAGGAATGTGACTGTTACACAGTGTCCTGTACACTGTTCTGCAGTTTGGCAAGCTGTCATTCACGACAGAGGGGTCAGATAACTAAAGCAACCATATTGTTGTCCAGACATGGCATCCAGTTAACGAAACCTATTTTAGAATTTTAAGTCCTATATACCTTCATAATATCAGGTTTGCTGGTGGTCAATGCTGGCGAGCCTTCTCTGAAGAGTGGCTCATGGAGCAATCGGAAGACTTCCATTTTGCTGACATAGAAGGCATCAATAGAAAATTGAGACGGGTGCATTATGCAGAGACCATGTTTAATTAGAGTGAGATAGAAAGAATTTGTCTGGTACTCTTTCAAGCACCTTGTTCTACGAACTTATTGACCGCCCCTCGTAGCTCACTTTGAAAACTAGGATGGAAACAAGTGATTTTTAGCATGACATGGATGGGGAATGTTGAAATTGTGCCAATTTGGGAAGAGTGCGTGGCATTTTAAATAAAGCAAACTTTTATAGGAAAATATGTTTCGTTTTAGTTTTTGTAATCCTTTATTTTCGTTGAAAGAATTAAGTCCAAATGATACGTGCTGATATGTTTGTTTGTGTAGGAAACATGTATTTCTAAATATCTAAATCTACAATGTATTCACACAGAGTGTGTTTTTGTTAAAGATATTTGAAACAAATAAAAAAAAGTTCATAATAGCCGAGTGTAATAAAGTGGGAAACTGTGCTTTTTGTTTGTTTGTGTTTTGGCGTAACTCCAAAACTATTAGGGTTTTTTATTGTTATTTTTAATCTTTCATTTGACACCAGCCAGTGATTCACAAGTTGTTTAGTTTTCGAGATATTTAATTTGAAAAATACCCTAAAATGGGCGCAACTTTTAAACTTTTAGGAGTAGAACAGTAGAACCCTTGTTTTCTGTTTATGTATGCTATACACTTTCTTTCTTATTTGACACGTACACACCGGGAGGTGACACCTTTTTTGATTTTTGAAACTGATGTTTAATTTAAAAAATACCGACAATTTTGACATTGATCAGAATGAGGGAAAATACCCCAAAATGGGCAGTGACGTAGCTAGGGGTTGTGCGGCGCCCAGGACAATGATATAGAATGGCTTCCCAAACTGGGGCCCGGGACTGGGGGAATGTAGGGATCAAAAAAAAAATCGACACACTTATTTGTACGTAGCAATATTAATGAGAAATTTGGCTCATCATCATGCCAATCGATATTCGCTCTTCTCTAGGCTGCGTTTTTAGCAAAATATTTTTGTGTCAGTTCCTGCAGAACTGACACCTTTAGTACAGGTTTTTGTGTCAGTTCCTGCAGAACTGACACCTTTAGTACAGGTTTGACGATCACGTGACAATTCGAATCATCATATCGAAATATCACGTGGGTAAAAATATCAATATCGATATCAATACTATTCGTCAATTCAGCCCCAAACCAATTCGCCCACATGCTAATTCGAACCCTGTATATTGATGTAGGCCTACAAAAAAAGTTGGCCAAATTTAACTATTTCGTAATTTTCTCCATAACCGTTGTTCTTACACACACCAAATCTGTAGATGCCTTGATGTCTTGCATTCGGTCACAAACCAATTCGTTGTACTTTGTGCACTTAACCCTCTATCTTTTAAACCAAATATCCTAAAGAGTCGTGTGATATGTCGAACTTTTCCTCAGGTCATAAAGAACAAAAAAAGTCAGCGTTCGCGTATCTGTACGTAGCGGGGTACGTAGCCGCAGTTATTGTGGCCCTCACAACACGGGCTTCCGGTGAGCTGCCGGTCCTAGGAAATGGAATATTACTGATAAATATATAAAGATGGCAAAATCAGTAAACCAGTTTAAGTTACAAATAAAGAAAAGTCTAATAAAAAATTACATCTAATATTTAGGCATTATTTAATGACCTCACCCATCCCCACCCCAACTATCAATTTCTTCTGTGAAATGTGGAATGTCTAGATATGAAATGTTATAAATATTTATATTGCTTCTTTCTTTGCATGCTCTTCTCCTCTTTCTTTTATTTGTTAGCTTTGTGTAATTGTATGTTGTAACTTAAGGCAGTGTAAGGGGGTGCTCGCTTCAGGCCTTTTGAGCATCTCCTCATTCAAATGTTGTGTCTTTTATATATATTTTGTATGTCGATTTCCGGGGTCGATTTGTATGAAAATAAAATGATGATGTATGATGATGTACATCATTTCCTACAGAGTCGTGAGATATGTCAAACTTTTCCCTTAGTCATAAAAAAAAAAAAAAAAGTCAGTGGTCGCATATCTGTAGGATCATTGGTCAATAAGATATAGTCACTTTTTAAATGTTTAACCAAATATCTTAGAGAGTCGTGCCATACGGTATGTCAAAAAGGAACAGAAAAGTCAGTGGTCGCATATCTGTAGGATCATCGGTTAATGAGATATAGTCACTTTTTTGTACGTTGTGCACTTAACCCCTTGTTTTTTACTTCTGGGTATCGTTGGAGTCAAATGATTTTTCATTTTAAAGCTTATGATATATTTTCTAAACACGAAATAAAACAAAATTGACCGCCAGCCGACTTTACAGCTGTTTCGTGATGGACGGTCACATATATTCATTAACATATTAATAGGTATATCACCTCAAAAATAAGGGCAGCAGAAACACATTATTTAATGTTTCTACATGAATGACCTTTATTAAAAAATAAAAAATCAAAAAACCGAATTGAAATCGGTCAATGCATTGTGACGTAGTGTCAATTTTAAGATGCTCATAAATGGAATGCAAATCTGCCACAAATTGCTATAATGACAAAATTGGCACATTTCGAGATTTTGAAGGTTTATTTGGACACTTGCTTGAAAAAGCAAGGTTAATTTAAATATCACAGGTTAATTGCCTATCTTTTTTAACTTCGTCAAAGAAAACAAAATTAAAAAATCTATCATTTAATAATTATAATAAATTAACCAAATATACTATTTTAGCAATTCCGGCCAATCTGCAGACAAATAACAGTTGAAAAAATGACTAAGTTCAGCTAATTAATATGCAAAATTGATGCCAATAGAAAACCGTACATGATATCAGGGTGCGGTTTTTTTCACAAACATATGTGTACAAAGTTCTTTCAATTGATAACAAAAAATACACAAAAAGTAATCAATTATGCAAATTAGCTTATTACAGCTAATTATGTATTCATGATATTATTATGTAAATTAGGCATGAGTAATTTTGTGTTTTTTTTTCGATATTTAATGAAAGTCTTTTCATTCATCATGAATTTGTCAAGTATGAACCTGTTATGATGTTGATAAAAGAATCTGCAGTTAATTACTTTAATATAATACAAAAAATACAAACTTTGACATTTTGACGGTGTCTGGAATAGAATTTTCATTTTTTCTGTAAATATGGTATGTGTCACCATTGCTCAAAGCCAAATCCGAAAAGTAAAAATAAAAATTCATTTGCAATGAGACTTTAAATTAACATTTTAAACGGAACAGCCCCTCTATTATACCGCGTATACAAAAATGGTGTGGCCTTGGACACACACAATGGCTTAGAGCTATTGTGGTATGGAATATTACTCCCTTTAAACTCACTTAAAAAATGTTTTGTTTCAAATCGTTTTCCTCAAGTGTGCCATTCGTTGTCGACGGAAATAATTTACATGCTTAGAAAGATTAGTATTTCAGCTAAATGGTGGTAGATCTTGATTTTTCAAAAGGCCTATATTTATTGATTTATGAGGGATCTTCAACAATCCATAAAAATAGGTAGTAGCTCTTAAACGAAGCAATATTTATTTTAAAAAAAGCCGATGGTAGTCACAAAAAGGTTTCACACACCATATATCAAAAATTCAAACAATTGTGATAAATAGCACATATGAGGAAATTAATTTTTCGGCATGGATGTTTGCCAAAATTGAACAACTTTCATGCGCGCGCTTTTCAATTTACTGTTATGCTTGCATGCACAGTGTGGCAGAAGTATTGTGCAGCCACTGTGACATGCCTAATATTAAATCGTTTATCCCTTTTGGTCAATATCGAATTGGTTTGTGGCTGACTTAGCTTGGGGCCAATGCATGAATTGGCATATGGCCAAGTCAACTGTGGACGAATTGGTTTGGGCCGAATAGACCTGATACCAGGAAATGCCGAAAAATTACGTACTTTTACAACGCAAAAAGCAACTTTTCTAGGCATTGTTGACATGGTGCCCCCGCTAAAGAAAGTTTCCTACTATAAAGACCTAACTTTTGAGATGGTTTGTACGGGTTTGAAGGTGCAAAATTAACAATAAGCTTAAAATAGGCGCCGTTACCGCCGGGTCATCATCAACAACTTTGACAGATGACGTCATCAGACGCAATCTCTGTCTTGATAATATCGACATGGACTAATTATAGAGCACGTAGTGTGATGGACTGGAAACTTCACGCATCGATCTGAGGACAGCTTTCAAACGTAAGTCTTGATAGTAATACGCTGTTTTAATTAGCCTATATCTGGTGGCAGCAGCCTTTTTCTACAGTCACGTGATAATGGCACCGGCGAATAATACACGGGGAAGCCGACGGTGTCCACATCTTTTTTTTTTTTTTTTTTTTCCTTTTTCAGCTTTTTGTATTTTATCTGTACTTGGACCTGGTGGGGAGAGAAAGCATAAAATACATTCAGGAAAAAATACAACTCGAACCAAAGATCAAGGCTCCATTTCAAATTTAACCCTAAAAAATCACTCATTTTTGAAACCGGACGTTGTCAGATATTTGCGCCAAAACTTCACCTCTGAAATAAAATATTGGGATTTTTTTCTCAGATTCCTTCATGTAGACACTTGCCAGAAGCAAATGAGCTGAAAACGGGCGAATTTTGACAATTATCTTAGAAAATAAAGCCGCAACAAGCTCAAATAAGCGGAGGACTATTTTAACCGAATTTCACTGGTACATAAATCGTGGAGTGATTTGGTGGTGCGCCCTCTGAAAAGATTTGAAGAATAGAAGGCTGACGCACACCGACACCGCCTGGCTAATAATTATTTGGTGCAGAAGGGACACTAAAATGAATACACGGGATCGATACACGTGAATTGCTATGCACGATTTTGATATCAGACGAAAATCTTCTGATACCGGGTTAGAAAATGATGAATATCTCCCGTCATGATTTTTTTCTCAAGAAACCAGATTTGGTCTCATAAACTTGGAAATACGTGTTGAACAGATATGATAGTCGCTAGAATGCGCTTTGAAAATTGGCCGTGCGCTTTGAACTCAAAATTTGACCATTTTATATTGCGTTGGTCCTGTTATGGACTACAGCGTGCAGCGTGTAGTACAGCTGCACTCACTGTAGGCAGTATAAAAGTCGATGACCATTGACCTCAATGGGGTATACAATTACAAGCTTAATCACGCACAACCAAGATCGATTACCCGGCTATTGTGAGTAGCCTTAGTTATGTCCCTCGACTAATTATTAGTTTAAAAGAGCTTTAAAGGTTTGAACCAAATGGCTAATCGTGGCTGTGGATTTAACCTACCATGGCGATTCCTGCCATGAAGATATAGGGTCGAAGACACTGTGTGACGTTGCGCCAAAACATGTGGGCCTGGGCCAGGCCTATTTAATGATATATGAACTACGGTACCACTCATGTTCTTGTCAGCGCTACAGTGCAAAACTTCTCTTTAACATTACATTCAAATAATAATTACATTGTAAATTGGAACTGAAACCAATTTTTTTCAGGAATACTTGTTTTGGTTAATCGGATTGATCGGATCGAGGACGTTCTGAAATTAGTGAATATAAAACGGCCAAATTTGTAAAGAATTGAGTGTTTATCATCAGGCTTGTCAAGTTGAAGTTAAAAACTTGTTGGGTCTGACAATATTTTGCAACATTTAATTTATGATTTTCTACATTATCGCTACTTTGTCAAATATTGAATAAAAACCATGTCAACGTTAAAATAATGTAATATCAGTTTAACTTTCCATAATAGTTTTCTACAATGCCTCTCTGTTCACAAAATCTATAGTGTACCCAGTAATGAAAGGGGAGTGTTTTAAGGGCCATTCCACTATTTATGTAATGCGACACTCCCATTTATTTAATGTTCGATTGTTAATTAGTTAAATTTATACAAATATTAAATTATGTGTATGTCACTTAAGAAAGTTCAACCGCATTGTTTGATACTCTGCTACAAGTTGTGTGTACAAACATTCAAACTTAGTCAAATTAATTATGCAAGAGGGATATGACATGTGGTGTAAGAGTTTGGAAATCGACATTACAGTGACAAGGCATTGGTGACACATTGCAAACATTGTATTATTGTTATTATTGCTATATATCAGTGCATGTATGCACGGTGTGCCCTTAAACATATACCAGTGGAAGAGTTGAAAGTGCCGAACTTGTGCTTCACGGGAGTGATATGAAATCAATATAATCGATCAATCATCTATACAAAATCACTGATCGATCATAAAAGTCAAAATGATCAAATATTGGAATACAGCAACTTAGCATACTATTATGTTTGTCAACAAGTTTTCTGTTGTTGAGATGAAGTAAATGAACCAAGGATATGTCAGTCTCAAAATTATTATTCAACAATGACTGAAAGTTGTGCTGAATCAACCAAGCTGATATAAAACGCTGATGAATACGCTGCCCGTGCCGGACAAATCTGGAAGCCAATGTGTGAATGACTATTTCAACAAGACACGAGCAATTTAAAGCTAACTCCAATTGATTTGATTGAAAAAAATATTACCAAATCTATTTTTGAACTATAGAAGAGAGAAAGAGGCACAGATCTAGAGGAATCTGTAAGATCACTATCGTGCAATAAAAATGGAACGCAACTCAAGGAATTTTTTACCTATTATACTGAAACTCATTTTGTTAGTGTTATCAGCGTCATTGGATAACGTAAATGCAGGTAAGCTGCTTTGTATCTCATACCGTTATCATTTATCATTTTGTTACTTACATTTATGTATTTTCTTCGTCTGTTTCGATGACAAAGTTCTCAACATGTGAGACACACAGATCTTTGTTCCAGACCGTGCTACATCTTAGAATATATATCTCGGTCTTATCTATTGTTTCACACTATGAATATAAATACTTTTTGTTTTGATTTAAACTTGATTAGTTAACGACGTTAATTTTAGCTCATACAAGAAAACTGATTCAAACCCATTCAATTCACGACTCAATAGTCCGTTAAATATCAAGTTGTTGTATATTAAGCTAGATTATGAAATGTTCATTATCATCATTATGATTCTTGGCTCCAGTGACTGATCACTTGAAAAGGAAAATGAGCGGAAAGATCCGGCGGGTGGAAAGCGTGCATTAATGGTGCCGGTGTTGTGCACATACCGATCATTGCTCGCATTGACTTCACAACGTGTAAGCAAAATGCATTAATTTTTCCCAATTAATATATTTAATTATCCTTATTACCCATGTGTGAAAAGGTACTTTATTTGCACACATTCGCAAACTATATACTACTAGATGCATCTACCATGGAAAACATGGGTAAGAATTAATCGAGCACTACATACGAAGAACGTGTATTTCCTAGCATAGGCTATGATTCGAGACCAGTTCACAAAAATAAGTTACGGCGAGGGCATGTGCCATTTATTTTCCCCCGTTTTAGCCAATTGCATCAAATAGCCTACTAATTGATCTAGGCCTATAATAGGGAATGAGCCTAAGAAGCCAATTGCATTTATATTTCCATAATGTCTTGAGGTTCTCGAGTTAAGGACAATAATATTACCAACATGAAAGTTTGGGCACCCTTTTCGCGAATCCAGATGCCGCGATTCATGCACATGAGGTGGACATTACACTCGTTATATCAAGCCTCCGGATGGGATCTTCTTATAAATAGAACTCACCATTCCTCTTGTGTGCCAGATTTATTTATCTCAATACTTGAGTACAAACCCCTCTGGGTCATGCTCCCCTCCCTCCAATCCGTCTTAAAGCAGAGCAATTATGCACATGGGAACCCCTTAGCTTACACCATGTACACGATGTAGACCTAATGATTTACAGTAGGCTATATTCCAGTTTCTCTTCAATTTGGTTCAAATGAATGTTGTGATTGTTGGAATAGGGGCCTAAGCCTACATTAATAAGAGATTACAAATACCCCGCCAAAATAACGATAAATAACATCGATAATTATTGACATTTAGAATGTTTTCATTCACAGCTAATTGAAATTTTGGAGAATGAATGGACGAAGCATCAATGATATATTGATAAAAACCCGGGGTAAACAATGATTGAGTGTCTGCATCGAGGTACATTTGCAGACATGATAAATAAATACAAAGGCGTATAAACACGTTTTCAATAAAGTGTATGCTGATTGCAACATTCATCCATGTCCACCAAAATAAATAATATCATACAACGTAAAAGAAGCACCAAACTGACCAAAGTTGAAAAGTAATTGTCTTTGTGTTTTCATTCTTTTTCAAACTTAAGGACTGTTCACAAACACTTGTAAGGGGGGGGGCCTGATGCAAAAAAATTTTATCGCGAAAATTTTTCGGGGCCCCCCTTTACAGACCTCAAAATTTCAGGGCCCCCCCCTTTTTGACATGAAAATTATGGGTCAACCCCATAGAAAAGCATATAAACTCAATTTTTCCAGGAAAATTTGTGGTCATTTTTTCAGCCCCCCCTTAGGAGGGTCAAACATTTTAAGGGCCCCTCCCCCTTTTTGCATCAGGCCCCCCTTACAAGTGTTTGTGAACGGTCCCTTAGTCCCATTTCTGACACTCTTACTTAGTAAATTATGTCATTCGTATATATATTCAAGTTTTTCCCTACTAGAAGTATAAGATAAAAAAGAACCCAACGGTACTAACTGTCCACATATCAGGGGAACTTGGGATGGATCTAAAACGATTCAGGAAGTATACACAACCAAAGAAAATAATTTCAAAAACTGTTTATATGTACAACGACATCAAAAATTTAGGTTTTTACAAACAACCGACGTTTTGGGAGCATAAATATTCCTTTGCTAAAGGGCTTGGAGAGCGACGTTTGCACAGTATTTTTGTGATTTTGAATTTGTGAAATTCGCGATAAAATACAACTTATGGCAAGTTAGTAAAAAACTATATTTTTGACATGTAACAGTTCCGAAGTATATGTACTTACACTTTAAAAAGTGTATAGATATAGCTGGGAGAAAAAACTGTCCAACATATGAAAATTTGGACCTTTCGTATTGAAAATATATACATGAATTTTCATGAAAGACCTTCGAATTTTAGGTGTTTTTGAAACTTTATCTATATCTTCAATACGAAAGGTTAACATTCTAATATGATGGACGGCTTTTCTTCCCAGATCATTAGATTTATAAAGCTTACTTCAAGGACTGTTAAGAAAATATAAATTTTTAATATTTTGTAAATTATTTGATATCAGAATGACATTCCTATTCAGAAAACAATTTGGCAGACCCTACAAAATACTGTGCAAAGGTTGGTGACCGAGTCCTTAAGGGGTCGGTCACCCACCTTTGCACAGTATTTTTGTGGTGCCTGAGATCACACCAGACATATTGAATTGCATTCTGAATACGAAGAATGTCCTGATGATATCAAATAATTTTGATTGTTTGAAATTCGCGATATAATACACATTAAGGGGGTACTACACCCCTGCCCAAATGTGTGCCCATTTTTGCATTTTTCTCAAAAATTATAGCGCATTGGGGACAAGTAAGATATGTATATTATAGGGGCAAGGACTACAACTACTGGACATTTTATTTCAGCACAGACAACAGTTGTGGAGTTACAGTCAAAAATGAGGGAAAACCAATATTTGATCAATAAATCAATAACTACTTGCTTTGAGTTGCTGAATTTTCAGTACAGTAGTTGTAGTCCTTGCCCCTATAATTTACATATCTTACTTGTCACCAATGTGCTATAATTTTTGAGAAAAATGCAAAAATAGGCACAAAATTGGACAGGGGTGTAGTACCCCCTTAATGGCAAATTATTAAAAATTGATATTTTTGATATTTAACAGTCATCGAAGTAAAATTTATAAATCTAATTATTTTTAGGTCTTTGGGGGACAAAATGTAGGCCTATTATCTTTAATACGAAAAGTCAAAATTATCAAATGATCGTCGGCCTTTTCTCCCAGCTATATATTATACACTTTAAGTACATATCAGTAGATTTAGATTTATACATTTTACTTCGAGGACTGTTTTAAACTTGATATTTTTGACATTTAAAAATATCAAAACTATCAAGTTTTAATAATTTGCCATAAAATGTGTTTTGTATCGCCAATTTCAAAATTTCTTGATAGCATCAGGCCATTCCTCATGTTCAGAATGCAATTCGATATGCCTGATGTGCATGATGCCCCACAAAAATGCTGTGCAAACGTTGATATCCGATCCCTTAAATATGCAATTATTTCTTCATTCTCAGGGTTGAATTTACCACAGGGCACCGTGGCCCGAACACATGGGCCACGATCTGCCCCACCTTGAAAAATCTGAGGGGGGCCCACCAGAAGGGGCACCTCACTCCGCCGCATAATATGCTCAGGTTCAATTAGGCATTAAGGTCTTTAATTTTAGCTTTTTATTTATGTTGTTTTTTTATTTTGTGCCTTGTCGTTATTTTTTGAAATTTAATGAAATATATATATGAAGAAAAAAAACCAGATCGTTTACTTTGATCCATTGACATTGGTGTCAAATTGAAGGGCCGTTCTCACTTTTTGTCAGCGATACAGATAATGTTCATAAAAATAAATGGTCGATTCAGGTATAAATTATGAGCATCATCAAGATGAAAGATGGATGAATCAATGACCCCGCCCAGTGTTCAGAGCCTGTTATATCATATAAATTAGTCCGTCACAGCTGGAGGGGTATAACAATATTATTATTAAAATAATTGCTCCATTTTGATTCATATCATAATAAGGTTATCAATATTGTAAAACTAATCATGGTTTGAATATCATTTTGTAATTTCCATATCAATCAGTGATCATGCACAGTGACGCCCCAGAGGGTGGTGGTGGTGGTGGTGGTGGTGGTGGGGGGGTTATTGGCATAGCTGGGATATTTGTCGAGGGGGATCAGTGGCGTAGCCAGGTTTTCGGAACCGGGGGGGGGGGGACACAACTTGCACATATGTACCGACAGAAATATTTTTGCCGACGGAAGTTTTTTTGCCCAGTGCGCTCAAGAATCTAAAAAGTGTGTGGGGTGGGTGTGTGTGGGTGGGGATGGGGGGGTGGGGGTGGGGGTATCTATATGGCAACGTAAACAGGCAAGAAGTATTTTAGCAACGAAGCATGTCATAAAATAAAAATTATAAAAGATTGTTCCGGTAGGCTAGCCATGCAGAAGGAGCCAGGAGCACTATCACCCAAGGGGTGTGACCCCTCCAACCCACCGAGACAAGTGAACTCAAAACATAAATATTAAATATTGCACATTTAGAATAAGTTACATATTACACATTACACATATTTCAGCAACAATAACATAACATTTAGGAGTCCAGCTCCAGCTCTTGCATAGTCATTTCAATAAAATGTGTTTTAAGGTGGCTTTTGAATGGCCTCACATTTTTATGCAAAATAAACTGATCCCTGATGGACACTGATAAATAAATAAAAACGAAGTACTTTTTTTCTTCACCCTGCACAAATAGTTTATAGGCCTACATGTTTATTGTTTTCTCCATTTGTTTGTTACGAAATGTCATGGCTAAAAAAATGTCAACAATAGACAATTTTGTGTGTACATGTTGAAGAAACAAAGAACATCTCGCTCAAATACTTCAAATCTTGGATATGACTCTTCCTTTTTGTTTGTTTAACATTAGCACATTGAAGGAAAATGATATATAAACGTAAAAACGCTGTGGAAAATTGTTGGAAAATTTATATTTTCGAGGACCGCACTGGCCAAAAAAAATTGGGTTCAACAATTCACAACTTCCGTCGGCAAAATATTTTTTCGTCGGTGCATTTACAAGTTGCAAGGCTCTTAGAGTGTCACAAAGACACTTGCAAGTGATTCATGCCGACTAAACTTTTTTTTACTTCTGCAATCATGTTTGTAAAGTTTGTTGTGTGTATTCAAAACATTCAGATAAAAAAAATACCCAAAACGTAAAAAAACACGACACAGTTCTATGATCACAGAGTATTTTTTTAAATACCTACGGGTAATTCCTTTTCCCATGATTCAATTTTACCACGAGCTGTTTGTAATGATACGTCGACGAGCTACGAGCTGCAGAGGAAGGAAGCTTAAATTGGTACGTTTTTTAGACTTATGCAAATAAATTGAAATTGTGGCTTGTAAAAATTGGGGGATGGCCAAATAATAAGTTGAGCAAGTTGGTTGTGGGGCGAGTTGTAGTACAGGGAATAATTTTTAAAGGGAAAATCGAAAAGTCAATTAATCCAGCATAACCGGCGAATCTCAGTTGTAGTAACTACAAATTTCGAACGTTGAGGAAGGGCGTTTCTTTTCTCTATTCTTACATGTTATAGCTGCCTTGTGGAAGTACAGTGTTAAACCCTAACCCTAACCCTAACCAGTGCAGAAGGCAGCTATTACATGTAAAAATAAAACCACCTAAAGTAAAGGAATGCCCTCAAGTTGTAGAAAGTGCCATACATACATGACATAGCAGTGTCATCGCCCCGATATCTTCATGGCAGAAATCGCCATGGTAGGTTGAATCCACCGCCACGCATGGCCATTTTGTTCCGACCTGTTTAATAGTTTGAGACGCATAAACGGGCCGAAGGACATCAGACTAAGGCTACTGACAATAGCCCAGTGAGTGGCGGTGACTGACCTCGCTAGTGTGTGAGTGACCATGGTACGCCATATGTCATCTGTTTTTAGACTACCTTCACGATTGGCCTATACACTGCGCTATATAGTCGGCACATATAAAATCACAATTATTGTCAATTTTTGAGTTCAAGACGCAAGCTTCTTTCTCAAGACGCTAGCTAACGACTATCATATCTATTCAAAATATATATTCAAGTGCAAGGAACCACATCTGGTTTCTTTAGACAAAATCATTTACGGGAGATATTCATCATTTTCTACCCCGGTATCCAAAGATTTTCGTCTCATATCAAACACATGCAGACTGCATAGGACATTCACGTGTATCGATCCCGGGTATTGATTTTAGTATCTCTGATGCACCAAGTAATTATTAGCCAGGTGATGTCGGTGTGGGGTGTCTCCTGTGTTAAATGTTTTCATTATAAATGTCGTAAAATATCAATATTGACAATAATTATACAACCTGTTTGACCTATCCATATCATATTTTGTAGTGAAAAATAATTACAAATTTAGTTCCAATAATTGGCTCCGACCGTGAGTTCCAAAAGAGCTATGTGTATGTGTCGCCGCGATTTAGCGTGCATTCATCACCATATTTACATGTACATAGTCTTGAAGTGGGCTTTTCCCTGCTCATAAAAATCACTCAAAAATCATCTTTTAAAATATTTCTTTGGACAAAATCTGATGCGTAGAATAAGTTGAGCAATCACAGATGATATACATCTGTGACACAGGTTTCTAAAGTGAGAATTTTACTAGATATACTAATGCAAACTTGCCAAAATAAAACCCTGGAGGCACCCTGCAGGAGTACCTACAACTTGAGAACAAATCCTCAAAAGTTCAAAAGTTGTAGTCACAACAACTAATTACAAATTACAAATGTGTAATTTGCAATCATTTGTAGAGCAAAGATTTCCTCGTTCCGACGGCTAAGTGTGCATGTGAATGCACATTAAACCATGACGTCACATACACAGCACTTCTTGGAACTCCCGGTTGGAGCCGAGAGTTTCAATTATTGGAACAGGGCGAATCTAGACTGGCTACTAGACCTGCAAGCATGCCTCCAGTCCTATCTACAATGTACATACTGACATTTACTAACGTCATAATGTTAAATAAAGATACTTAGTTAATATAGTTACTGGAGCTAGACTGGCTACCAGTCCTATATACATCGTACTAGATGTATATAATGTCTATGGAAAATGTACTTCCAGGCCTCAAAATAAGCAGGCCCCTGGGTCATCTAACTGCAATCCTAATCCTAAAGACTTTTATTTCGTATTGCAAAATTGCTATGCAAATTGTGTAGCACCCGGTGTAGCAATTTACAAATTTTGCAGAGCACTTTTGTTGTACCAGTACTTCATATTGCTGTTGGTGAATCATGCAACCATAATATCAGGTGCTGGCATGGTGTGGGGGTTCCAAATTTGGCATTTTGACATGGTCAAATTCCATCTCTGAACCACTGTCATCGCTACTTTGATAGAGCTGCCATTTCCTGGATTTACAATACATTCTGCAGCAAAACCATTAAATTCAGAACTTGATGAGTCTGAATTGTCTCCAAAAATCCAGCATAGGCGTAGATCCCGGGAGGATGGGGATAAATCCCCCCAATATTTTGCTAGGGGGGATGGTCTATATAATCATCCCCCCATGTTGCTGCCTGTATGCACTTGCGCTAGCTCCGCCGCGTGATTCAATTGATTCAATTGCACAAATTTCCAAACAACGGTTCCTATGCTATCAACCTTCGAAGAAAAGTGTGTAGAAAATTATTATATAAATTATTTTGCCATAAACTCATCAGACTCTGATTAAATTTTGATAGAACTTTTTAATTTGGCTGTGTTTCTTTGAGACCCCAGATTAACCCCATTTTGACCCATTTAGTATTAAAATACCAAATTTCCGTGTGCTTTGCGCGCATTTATCTCAATAAAGCCATTCTGTGAGTAGATCTGTGAGCAGTGTTCGAAATAAGTACTTATCCTCTTGTCCTCTTATCCAAAAATCACTGGGGACAACCATATTGAGCTATGTACTTATCCCCTGGACAATCACTATATTTTACCCCCAAAGTATGACACATTATGGGGACAACCACAATGTATTGAGGACAAGCAGAATTTATGCTTTAGTTATCCTCGGGATAACCTCCAGATTTTCCTTATTTCGGACACTGCCTGTGAGACTTGGAAATTCCTTTTTTTTTCATCTTGAACACGAATCTCAAAAATGAGAGTTATAATTCCATCCTTTCAATAATGTAAATCATAAATAATCTGACCGCTAGATCAGCTCCTCTGATGCCTGGGAAATAATCTGACCGCTAGAGCAGCTCTTCTGATGCCTGGGAAATAATCTGACCGCTAGAGCAGCTCCTCTGATGCCTGGGAAATAATATGACCGCTAGATCAGCTCCTCTGATGCCTGGGAAAAGCATCAAACTTGTATACTGGATCAAAATATTGGGACTAAATTTATCAAAAGTTGTAAAAGGTGTCTGCATGCATCTTCTTTTGGCACGATTTTAGGACACATGTTGTCCTCAATTTTAGCATTGAAATTGTATTTTTTCGCGCGCTTCACACACATTTGTCCAAGTAATGATATTTTAGTAGCAGATCAGTGGGACGATGTGGACATTTTGCCCCTGTTACATCCCCCTTTTGGTACATCCCCTTTGAATTTCAGCATTGAAATAGCAAATTTGTGTGCGCTACGTGTGCACTTTATTATTTTTTTCATGCACTTTCCCAGTAAAGGAATTCTGGGGACAGCTTGGAAAAAAAACTTGGGTTACAATTGTGGGAATGGGTGTCTTTTATTCGAAGAGCCAGAGGTGGCAATCATGTTGCCATGCCCAGGGGTCATCAAAAGGTAAATCTGGTTATATACCAGCAAAATTTATTTCTCGACACCCACCTGAGAAAATGGTCTAGCGACGGCCCTGCTTGGGATTTTTAAAATAGGGTGTCAATATAAACTCACTATAATTATGGGGCCCATGTTGGTGGCCATTTTGCATCTCAACTCTTCACATATTGGTATGATAATCTATGTACATGTTTCTATACTATGGGCAGCCATTATGACTAGTTTATTATTTGGTTACTCATCTGCTGTTTTCTATTCTCTTTGTATGTTATTTGCAATGGCAGAGAATTGAAATAAATAGATAAATTTGTGCATGAATCAAATGGCGAGTACTTCAAGCAGTGTACATGTAGCTAGTCTTGAACATATAAGCTTTAACTAATTGTCATTTTTTTTCATATTGTTTGAAGGAGTTTGTAATGAGACCAATCCATGTCAGAATGGCGGAGACTGTCTTGATGCCTACATGCCACCAAACTATATCTGCCAATGCCCAAAGCTCTATCATGGACAAGATTGTGAGGAATTCTCAGGTAAGCGCATCCGTTGATAGATATCTATCAAATTATAAACTTGCCAATATAGCTTGTTCATAGCCCGGTTCATAGAACCTAGTGAGGTCCTGCCTGGCTGGGAGGCTGCCTGCCTACATGTACCCACTAGGCTATGCATTAACGTGTATCTGCATCCATAAAACCTCTTGGCATCAGTAGATTTGGCAGGCCCTCTGTACACTCATGGAACCCCTTGGCATCATCAGTAGACTTGGCAGGCCCTCTGTACACTCGACCATGGAACCCCTTGGCATCAGTAGACTTGGCAGGCCCTCTGTACACTCATGGAACCCCTTGGCATCAGTAGACTTGGCAGGCCCTCTATACACTCATGGAACCCTTGGCATGGAGGAATACAAACATTCAGTTCACGATTAATGCAATAAGATCAATAATATGCACTTGTTTCAAGCTTTACATGCGATTTTGTTAAAAGATTTGAGACTAACAACCAGTAAAGTTGACACAATTATATTCAATTGACTCAGTGAGTGTATTAAAAAGCCTACAGACTATGGAGTTTTGGATTTGTTGAAGTGGCTTGAGCTAGGATGAAGGTATAGCAGAGAGGTATTGCAGTCATAGCAGAGAGGTATTGTAATGCATGTAATAAGCGTGCATTAGAGTGATTTTACAGAGTGTTGATACAGGTATTTGATAATCCTAAAGTTAGAAACTGCAGTTGATTTTGACATATGGTCTTTTAATTGAATGCGTCATCAATAATTATTACAAGGTCTTTAGTTGGTGCAGATGTTGCAATGTCAGTACCACCAATTCTGATGGATGAAAAGTTGCAGGATGGAATTTAGAGCTTTAAAAATATTTCAGTCATATAGCATAAGTTTGGTTGTGTGGCCCATGTACATCAACATGATCAGAGGGTTTCAGTATGACAGACAGAAATCTGTGTACGTACCAATCAGCATAAATCATGGGATTAATATGGGCTTGAGAATTTATGACATCACTCAGGGGCCCTGTATATAAAATAAAACTTAAAGGCCCCTTGATACCCCACGGAAGAGGAATTTAAGAACCTGACAGCACATTAAACAGGATTTGAGGAATTCAATATGGCCCCTTACCCTGGGACCTTAGTACAACTTGTTAAAACCCCCGATAGACATTGAATTGATTACGAGTTGTGTAACTGCTTTCTCATATTTTGTTTTTGTCAAAACTCTTAAAATTGGAGTTCAAATTGTCTTAATTCAGATTGAATGTACTACTTCTTCTGCATTGACATCACTTCCAAAAATCACAACATTTTTCAGCACTCTTTGTATTTCATATTGTACCTCAGAGAGAATGAGGTTTAGGTATAACATTAGAGTATGTTATCAACATTGTCATTGTGTTTACATCATTCTCTTGGGTAAGGCCAAAATAAAATCAGTTTATTTTATAGAATTTCCCTTATAATGAAACACAAAAAAAGCATAATATTTTCATAATTTAACCTACCGTCAATTGTAAACTTAATTCAAATAATCCTTTGACCCATGATATTCCTTTTTCTAGAACAGCACCGTTATCAGTGATTATGGTTCAATGTTCCAGAGCAACTTACCATGCTTAAAAGTCAAAATCCTTCAATGGGTATGGTAAGCAGTTTTAGCAGCCTTCATAGTGGACAAAATAATATGGATTTAAAAATATAATTTTGGTACAAATTTGAATTTGAAACAGTAGAAGTTTTCCTGAAAATAGAACTTCCATAGGTTGTCATAAAATAGTGTCATGTGATGATTAATAAAGTATATATATACATCAAAACTTTTAGGGAAGTAGTAAAATATGGTGCACAATATGCAGAGTATGCGAGAATTAATCCAAAGATAGCATGGCAAGGTTTCTGTATCAAGAACTATATTTATGAACTGCTTTGTTGTGAACAGATTGTGTTTTTATTTCTTAAATTGCAAACATACTGTAAACTGGGATGTTGGATTTTTTATTTGGGTGATGTACCAATCCAGAACGCATATCACTAAAGTATGACTATC
Organism: Amphiura filiformis; assembly: GCF_039555335.1. Lineage (NCBI taxonomy): Eukaryota > Metazoa > Echinodermata > Ophiuroidea > Amphilepidida > Amphiuridae > Amphiura > Amphiura filiformis. The sequence continues at coordinate 41,235,709 of NC_092638.1, read as the reverse complement.
GGCCCGGTAGTAACCCAAGTCGTGACGGTAGGTGCTCTGAGAGAGTGATGTCATCGTGTTTCTGTCAAATGGTATAAGTGGTAATCTTGATATCTCATTAGAATATTCATCGTAGTGTACAATGTCTTTTGTTGTTATCATCAAGTTTATTGTTCCTACTTTATATTGCATGTTAATTTGCTTTGTTTTTAGCTTTGTTGTCATTTCATCATTCATTACTTGTTATATGTAGGTATGTGACACACATGGTGTAGTATAAGGTTTATCTTGTGTCTATAGTGATTAGAATCATTAGGATCATGTAGCAATCTTTCTATATTTTTTATTCTCATCAACCTGCCCCCCATGACTTCATCATTAACATTTGAATGTTTGTGGCATGATTCAGATATGCATTTTATATTAAATAAAAGAAGGCATGATTTTGCACTGCAGACATGTGCTCATTCAATGTGCAAGCATACAAAACAACAGGGGTATATTGTAAATGTACTGGTAAAGGTCATGTGTTCATGCCATTTAAGGGCCAAGCTCCTCAGTGTCAATTGCTATTTTAAATGAATTTGAACACCTCCACATCCTTCATAACATAGCCAATCCCATATTTTGAACACATTGGACATGTTCTCAATTAGTTATCGAAGAGATGTGCAGACATCAGTAGTATTTTTGTGTACAAATATTATCCTCTACTATGTTTTAAAACTTGTACAAAGTCAAACTTAATGTTATTTGTGGACTTAATATTGAAAATACCATCAGAAGATTTTCTTTTGTGAGTCTTTGATGCGCTTTGGTCAATTTGAAGCAGTACAAAAATATCTAATTGTGAGCTCTTTGTGAACTGCTGAGTCTCTCCTGGAAGACTGCATCTTGGAACATGTGCACCATCATGGTCATCACTGGCTGATGACTAGGACAAGAAGACCCAGAAACTCCAGGAAGACCTGTGTTGAAGAATGGAGACACTTCAGAACTGAATTGTTCCTAGTTTGTTACTGGGACTTCATCTAACTCATTCAGGCTACAAAGCAATGATGATATGTCATCATTTCAACTTGGATGCAGTTGAAACTGGTATCTGACCATACACCAATATCAAGAAGGACTTGTTCCTGATCTTTAGCTGTAGTGACATCAGACAAGCCTTGAGGAAGACAAGGAGATGACACTTTATGGGAGTTCACTTGTACATCGATATCAACACTCTTACTCTATATATCTTCTGAATTTGTCGCTGAAGGTGATATTCAAGCAAGGCTTGATTGAAGTGTGGATCAGAGTTCACTTGTACATAAGTATCAACATTCTTACTCTGTTCATCTTCTGAATTTGCCGCTGAAGGTGATCCGCAAGCAAGGCTTGATTGAAGTGTGGATGCATCTGGTTGACTTAAAAACTCCTCAGGAACACTTGCAAGTTGGTCAGTGTTCACTTGTACATCAATATCAACATTCTTACTCTGCAAGCAAGGCTTGATTGAAGTATGGAGGCATCTGGTTGACTTGTCCTTACTCAACTCACATGTGCTACCTCAAGGTCTATTCAGTCCTTTAATGGGACTTGCAGATTTGTTCTTTAGCATATCTTAAACATTTAATCTCTTGAATGGAGAAATACCAATCCTGCTGAATCCATTTGTGACTATTGCTTTGTTCTTGTTGGTTTCACCCCAAGCCTTCTGGAACACTCTGGCAAAATTTGCCGTTGTGACGAATTTCCATGATTCTGTCTCGCAAACTATTCACAAATGTGTTGTATTCAGTGGTAGGCACAGAATTACAATGTTCTTCTGTCTCGTTTTCTCTATCATATACAAAGTTTTATGTGTAGAGTGTTCATCTATACATGTAGGAGCAGTACAATTTTAACAGCCTTGCTGTCACTCACTGTGTTCACATAGGGGATGAATAATTCCTCAAACCATTGCTTGAACAGGACCGAATTAATCCAACCTGAAGGACTAAATTTGACAAGCCATCCGTCTGGATCCATCTCCTTCAATCCCTTACACCTTTGTAGATTACCATGGGTGGGCACATAATTCCATCCGTAGCCCCATAAGCCAAAACAGTGGTATTAGTCTTATCACCCGAGTTGACTGACCACAAGCTATGAGCCTTTTAGCTTGCTACTACTTTTGAGGTAATGAAATTGTGCCCCACACCAACCTCATCACAATTGAAGATGGTATGGGGCTCAATATCTGTCCCATCTACTAGTGTAACTATAGATTGTATGACATTGTACAAGTGGCTCAAAATTGCCCCATTTGTCATTTTAGCGTGACATTTACTTACGCTCTTGGGTTTCCATAGACTCAGTTCTCTATTGCGTTTCATGAAAGAATAGTACAATCTTTTCTGTTTGCCAGCCATAATTCTGCCATTTTGTTTAGTAGGATCATGGTAGATACACATTCCATTACTAATTGCTTTTTAGTTTTACCCACACCTAAATCAGCACATTTCAGATACTGACTGAGATCTTTTCTCCTTGATCTGTTAAAATGGTTGGACTTCCATTTTTCACACCATTGATGACTCTCCCAGTAAGTCTGTCACAGAATGTTGAATGTGGCAAATTATATTGCCTGGATGCATCTTTTATAGACAGTTCTTTAGCATTTATCTTTTCTAGTGCTTCCCTAATACAACTTCAGTCATATTGAAAGTATTTGTTTTGGCCTTTTGGGGGCATCCTGTAGATCACTTATACACAGAAAGGGAATAAAAAGAAAAAGAAAAAGAAACAACTTGAAAAATTAACAAAGCATTTCCATTACAATACTTCAACTGTCACTACATATTAAACAAAGTTTGTCAAAGAGTTCATAATCATGCAGCATTTGGCACTTGTTTGCAGAATCTGGTTAAGATACAACAGGCTGGCGGCAAGAAGTAAATAGACTTTTACAGGGTCTCAAAGGTGAAGATCACCCAGACCAAATGCATTTTCAAGATCAAGGTTCTCAGCATCCCCCATCTCAGCTTGACCATTCCCATCAGCACTATAACTTTGTTGATGGTAGTTAGGGCTTAGTAACTGTTGGCTTAGTGGTGTGTTGGTATTAATCTTTGGAGTGAAGGAGAAGGTGGTTTTAGCTCTAATTATTTACCCAGAGATGGAACCGAGACTGTGGGACAGTCTATTTCTTAGAGGGCGGGCACTCTCACCAACATAGGTGGATTCACAATCAGCACATTGGAGGCCAACTGCACCTGATTTATCCAATTTGTGTGTGGGATCTTTAGGTGACACCAGTAATGAACGAAGTGAGTTCTGTGGCTTAATATGAGTTGTTATATGATGAGATCTGAACAGCCGTTGGAGGCTTTCAGTCACTCCCTCCGCGTACGGGAGAGTCATGCTGCCCTTGTTGGGGTGGTCAGTGTTCTTGATCCGACTGCTGCGCCTGTTACTGCTGCAATCATTCATGAGTGGATACGTTTTTTTGAGTTGTAAACTATAATGAAAGCTGTGTAACACAAGTAAATTGTTGACTATAATAAAAGATGTATTACACAAGTTACTTGTGTTACTTGCAACTATAATAAAAACTGGGTAACACAAGTTACTTGCCAACAATAATAAAAACTGTGTAACACATGCTGCTACCTGCCAACTATAATTAAAGCTGTGTAACACAAGTTACTTATTAACTATAATAAAAGCTGTGTAACACAAGTTACTTATTAACTATAATAAAAGCTGTGTAACACAAGTTACATGCAACTATATTAAAAAGCTGTGTAACATTAGTTACCTGCCAACTATAATAAAATCTATGTAACACATGTTACGTGCCAGCTATAATCATAAATGTGTAACACAAGTTACCTATTTTACTTGCAACTATAATAAAAAAAACTAGCACAAATTACCTGTCAACTATAATAAAAGCTGTGTAACACAACTTACTTGCCAACTATTAGGCATGCATACAGTATCATATTATATGATGAACCCCTTAAAAGTGTGGGATGGGAGATCTACATAAAACTTGTATACATGTGTTGAATTTGTTGTATTTTTGCCCATTTGTCTAGGTACTCTTTGCCAATACAATTTCTATGAGAGCAGTGATGTTGTCAACTCACCAAGTTTTCCTGACACTTACTCCAACAGGCAATACTGCCTCTATTTCATCAAGATTCCCACAGCTCACAGTATTGATATTCATTTCACTACTTTTAATACTGAAGTCCACAAAGACACATTGGAGTTGAACACAGGTGCATTAGCAGATTTTACAATGAATAACACCCAGATGTTTGATGGTAGTGAGCTACCAGCAGATATCCATTTGGATTCAAATCAGTTCTTTCTAGTGTGGACAACAGATATCAATATTGTGAAAAGTGGATGGTCATTGAACTACACAAGTGGTAAGTTGACTTAGATTCTTAGTTATTCATGTTTTCACTGTCTGGGATGTTCATTAAAATTTTCTGTCATGCTGCCCTCTCTTAAATTTAGAGGAAATTTGAATTGGGTCAATAGAGGCGACAACATTTTGTTGAGCTTTTATCAGGCGGCATAGGTCACGCAACACGTGACGTTCGAGGCTGGCGAAAATACAAGGCTGACAGCCCCATTCAAAATACACGGTTAGCAGTTATAAATTGAAAAACAACATACTTACAGTGTGGTACATTGTCGTACCCAAACGGTTTTAGAATAAGATAATTTAGTTTTGACACCATATAACAAATTTAGAATTGTTTGTGAAGATTTCATGATTATGTGTTAATCCAATGGCAACGTCAAAAATGACGATATCGCATCCACCACCACCTGGCTTTTATACTTGATAATTACTTGTTTAGCACAGGTGGTTGTTGAATTTCTGGTAAACTTGCCAAGATTTTGGCTTGTGATTTTATTGATAAGCTTGTGATTTTTGTTGAAAAATTATTCTCAGTTTTGAAAATCATTTTTTTATTCATATCTCCAGCAAATAAATGACATAGGGTGTTCAGTTGGCAGTTTATTGGGGAGGGGGGGGGGGGGTAGGCTTAAAGAAGTATTTTGCCTGGCAAAACTAGGTGTGGCAAGATGGTTTAGAGTGTGGCAAGTCTAATGTTTGCCAAAATATTTGCCTGGCAAAATTGGGCATGTCAAATCTAATTAAATTTCATGTAATTGTGTACCATCAGTTAAATAGTCTTCCTGTGTATTTTAATAGGTTTTTGATATTTTCATTTGTGTGGGTTTGGTTGTTGTTCATGCATTTTTAATCAAAAGTGATAGTTGAGGGTGGTTGCTTTTTCTTTTTTAGATCCTTGTGCAATAAAATTCCTAAAATTGGGTAGTATCTGTATTATGCAACAAGACATTATACAGGGTGTAACAATAAAATTTGTACAATTTTAAAAATAAAATGAAACACGTATGCCGCTTAATTTTTGGTTTGATATTTATATGCCTATCAAGATAATTTCTTTAGCCACCAGATAAACTTAATGCCAACAAAATCTCGATGGTATACAAGTAAAGATATGGCCAATTATGTAACCTAGTCTTAAAACCACTTTTGTCTAAGGGTTACAAAAGTGACTGAATAGAGTTGAACCATGGACCATTTGGACGATGCTCTTATGATAGGTAGTTTTAAACAATGGGGTATTCGAACTGGTAGAAATGATTACATAATAGAATATCTCCTTGAGTTTTTGAAAGTCACAACTAAGCACTGACATAACAGCCTCATTTACTTGAAATCGTGGTTGCAGCCCAACAACTTCAACCCCAATTCACGTTGGAAGAGCGTATTTTTATGGTTGTGACATTCGGTAGCACAAGGAGTCAAGCAGAAACCATGCGATTGTTTATAGCTCATTTTCCAAACTCATTTCTCCATCAAGGCATACAATTACATATACCTATGAGAAGTATCTAGAATTTGTTAACAGAAATGCTGGTAATAGTGATCGCCCCAGAACAGCTAGAAGCCCAGCTGAACTTAATTTTAAAAAAAAATGTTATTGTTTTGTACTTATGGATGCAAAAACTGTTCTCAGTTTTACCAATGATATCTAAGAGATATGAGAAATTACTTTATTTATAAAATAATTTGAAAGAAATTTCATGACTTCATTTATAGATTTTAAAGAAATATCATATTATTAAGTTCATATTAATTATATGAAGAAACACCACTTGTAATTCTTTTGTATCAGTTCTTTGATGTTTAATGCACGATAAGCATATCTACGCGGTTCAAACTTGATATGCGCAAACATGGCAAAAGTGGCCCAACACGTTTTCTGGACGATTTAATTAATCGGACATAACTTTTGAACCCAAGCTAGTAAAGACACCAGCTAAACGTCTTCTTCTAGCCAAGATATTACTGATTGTATTGCATATAACATTTGTGCCATAACTCTGTTAGTTTTTTCCTGAGAAGTCAAAATGCAATTGAGCTGTTTTCTTGTTTCTTTTCTTCTTAGATGGTTTAGAGTGTGCTAGTAATCCATGTGGTCCTGGTTATGAATGTATAGAAGACTATGCCAACTATACATGTACAGGTAAGATCAATACGTGGTATAGGGAGGGTTGGGCATAATTTGACAAAAGAAAAAGACAGAATATCACAGATGAGTACTAGTGTTCATGTGTTTGTGTCAAGGATGTCACATCAGTGATCCCCCTGCCCCCTCACCAACTCGGTGCCGTGCCAGCCAAAAATGGAGAATTATGTTACTGGGCAACCGGGCTGGGCAAGTGTGCGGAGCTTGCTAAAATTTGCAATATCGATGTTTAAATGTGCCAAAATTTGGCCTGAAATAGGCGAAAAGGAGGAAGCACATCGCAGATTTTGGCCAATTTTGTGAAAATATGTAGTGTTCTTATTCCTCTGGACAGTCGATACACACTGCCCCGGGGGCATCGTGTACTGATGACCTATGATGTACCAACAGTCTTTGATTGGGGAGGGGGCGGGGGCACTGACCCCCTACTAGCTAAGATCAGTATTAAGTATTATAGAAGCAATTCAGTGGCATATGTACATAGCTTGAAGGTGTAATGTGTGTTAATCAATTGACTTTGAATGGCTCATAATAATATAGTTACAGTTTAAAGTTACAACTTTTGCATGTAAAAATTGCATGTGTGTGATCAAAGATAGTGAAGTTTGAAAAATCCTGCTTTTATTCCATTGGTCCCAGTTAGGTCAAACTGAAAGTTAAAAATGAAGACATGAAATGAAATAGATTTAATGCATATCATTTTTGGAAATAGTGCAAGTGGTTTATTTTGCGAATGTTATGTAAGTGTAAAGTATTTTTTTATAAAATCATATTTTGGGTGTTGTTATTTTCGCACCTGCACGTCCACTCATGAAATTTGTGAAAATAAAACGATCCTGAAAATAAGAGTGTATACAGCAATAGGAGATAATAATATGCAGAGGGTAATAATGAAAGCATTCCTTCCAATGATACGCCCTATTGCAAAATTAAATCCATATTTTGTGTTTTTAAAGCAATATTGTTACATTTCCATCAAAAATGTCAAGTTTTTCATTTTTCCCCACTATCTAGGATATGTGTACTTTGAATTTTGAGTCAAATAAAAGTAGGTAAAACAAAAGAAAATTGCTATTTAATTCCAGTGCCTATATCATCGCTGTGCCTGTATCAGTCTATCAATCATTAATCAACTCAATGAACATCCCGTAGATTATGCACACGTCACAAGATATTTTAGCCATGCACAAGTTCCAAGCTGTCCAATCAAGATGGGTTGGGCTTGACATCCTGTTGTCTTTGCTAACCCTAAGCCTCCTACATACTTAAATACCACACCTGGATACCTCCCCTTCCTTCTACTGGTGGTGTGGATGGGGTGCATCCAGCCACACTGCCATAAGGGTTAGTAGGTCCATGCCCAAAAGGCCAACCCTTGAAATCAGCCCAAATCACACCACTACTAATATGTTTCTTTGTTTTTCCTCACTAATTTTCTTGTTTTTTATACAGAAATTAATGAATGTAAGAGTTTCCCATGTCAGAATGAAGGGAGTTGTAATGACTTGGTAAATGGGTATGAATGTACATGCCCACCAGGGTTTGGTGGTGACATGTGTCAGCTAGGTAGGTCACTGATAAATTGATATCATATTATGACATTCTTATTATGTATATATTTTTATTAATAAAGTTGTGAAAAATTGAGAGCTTACAGAGAATGAGAGAAATCAAATGGGTAGATGCAGAGCCCTGTGCATTTGTCACGGTGTGTGTGCCTTCAATGGGCCTGTGCATTTGTCACAGAGTGTGTGAATTCAATGGGCCCCTGCATTTGTCACGGAGTGTGTGCAGCGTTCGAAATAGGGCCGGTCAGCCGGCCATTGGCCTGTCACTTTTAGGCCTGGCCGGTAACTTTTCTGACTGGCATCTGGTTGCCGGCCCGGCTGGCCGGTAACTTTTTAAGGTCAAGCCCGGCTGGCCTGTAACTTTTTGAGGCATATTTCGAACACTGAGTGTGTGCCTTCAATGGGCATGTGCATTTGTCATGGTGTGTGTGCCTTCAATGGGCCTGTGCATTTGTCATGGTGTGTGTGCCTTCAATATGTATGTATGGGGGGGTGCATTTGTCATGGTGCGTGTGCCTTCAATGTAGAAATTTGTGGCAATAATGACTTTAAAAAAAATTGAAAACACATACCAACTAGCGGAATGCCTGAGTTGAGTTAACAGGAGCGATTACTAAAATGGGAAGAATCGCTGAACAGATTACATGATGATAGAGACTATTTATAGGCCCAGGGCCTAAATGGCATTTAATACCACACCGAATTGCTATTACCTAAATACTGTACTAAATAGGCCTACCCTAAACCATAACCCCGTTACCCTGTATTTCCTTTAATTATCACCAATAATTTTAACAATGAAATACATTTGTATTGGAAATAGTTGTAAAATCAATCATTAACATTTTATGTTTTAATTTGATTAAAAAATTGCCCTTTGAAAAACAAATTACCAGCATATCAGGCACTTATCAATGCAAAATTATGAAACATAATCTTCATCCATGGCATTGTCTTTTTTTAATACAGTTCTTGTTTATCTTAAGTTCCCCCCTTAAAATGGAACAGAAAAATCCTGATCACAACACAGTTATACTTATGTCAGTGTTTGCTTGGTTATAAATTACTAGTGTGCAATAAGCTAATACTTTGAATAGAATAATGGTATTGTTTACAAAGTCACTGCCGGCAGTCAGTCACAGAGTGTGAAAGTTCCATTTGATTTGGTTGGTTACCTTCAAATCAAAACCACAACTCAATATTATTATGAACTGAACTGGTTCCCACAATAACAACTAGACCTTAACTAATTTGTATTAGCCTTTATACATTATGCATAATTTGACCAACATAACATGAAAGAGTTTTACTTCACCATTGTTTTTTAATTAGGCTATAAGTTAATAAATGCATATCACTTGCTGAAAAAAATTCCATAATTTTGCTATTTTTAAAACAAAATTGTCACTAAAAATGTTAGAAAATGCAAGCAAATGTAAATGCATCAACCTGCAAGAAAAATGAATGCGTCTGACAGTACTGCACGTAGTTTAGTTTAGTTTAGTTTATTCTTTCTTTATTGAGGGGAACAACTTCAGTGACCAGCACTGCTTTCCAAGCAGGCCCTCAGTCAATACAAAACATAATATAATAACAGTACACAAAAGTGATACAATATAAGATATACAAAAAAATGCAATCACAATTATGAATTCATAGACTATACACATTTTAACATGAAATGAGAATATTTGTTTTGAATTGTCTCAAAGACATATTTTCCATATCAGTTCGAATCATTGGTGATAAACTGTCCCAAATATGAGCAGCTCTGATGTGAAATGTACGTAATCCAGAATTAGTGTTGTATTTTGGAACAATCAATGTATTAGACGAATGATTTCTGGTTACATGAGAATGAGTATTATGAACAAATTCAAACTGAGATGATAAATATGAAGGACTAAGATTTCTTAAACATTTAAATGTAAGAATAATGCTTTGGCTTTTTGACTTTCTGGATCCCCTTTTAAAATGTCTTTTATTCCTTTAAAAAAAATGAATTTTACTGAAGGTATATTTTCTTGTTCAGTGTTGAATGTTTTGTATGTATTGGTATTTATGCACCTGCGGAGATATGGCATTTTGTCTTCTCCATTCTCTAGTCTGGTTTATGTGTTTTCTTTTCAATCATTATGCTTAAAGTTTGTATGTTTTTTAATGATTGCAATAAAGATTGAAATGATCAAATAAAATAAAATAAATATGATTTTTCCATCTGTCACTTAGTTTGATCCACCCCAGTGAGTTTAACATGTCTATTACTGCGCGCACGTATTAATGCATGGTTCGCATTTTACTAACATTTGCTCTGATTGGTTCTCGATATCTAAGAGTGTAATGAATGATTGTTGAACAAGTCGGAAACCCGGGAGGGGGGAGGTACTCAAGTTTGGTTTTGGTAGAGACGTGCCACTGAGAAATTTGGACCCATTGATATACCAAAAGTCAAAATTTTCGGCCGAATTTAACCCAAATTGTCTTAGTTTTTACAAATTTAGGGAAAATTTTGGCTAGATTAAGGCTAGATTAAGGAAAAATTGGGCTATTTTCCGAAAAAAAATTGAAAATTTTGAAAAAAGGACCCATTCATATACCAAAATAGGCTTTGAAAAAGGGGCCATTGATATACCAAAATGCCGAAAATGCTACCCATATTTGCGGCACGTCCCCGTATGGTCATTTGTACTGAGTACCCCCAGGTCGGAAACATTAATTTTACATAATGATCTCTAGACAGTATTAGTCATAATTTGAATAGGAATCTCATCATTTGTCAAAACTGTGTACATTGATTTGTTGGGCGTGATATGTTTTCTTTAGTTTATTTATTCTGTTTCTTGCATTTAGCCTCAACACTTGTGAAACCTGTGTCTGGCATGGTTTAATGTATCACATATCATCACCATGCTCTGATAATTGCCTAAGTCATTTTTTGTAATTTGGAGAACGAAGTACAAAATTTGGTTCAAGCATGCATTTAAACATATTTATTCACCAATCTTTGGACAAGAACAAATGATAATGAGACAAATTAAAAGGAATTATCAGAAATGATTAGGGTGATTACAACTGATGCATGCTTGAACCATATTTTTTACTTTGTTCTCAATATAACAAAAAATTATTGTAGCAGGGTGACGATATGTCATTGGCAATTGTTCCAAATTAGTATCTCCTGGTCTCACTTTAACTTCACATATCGTCAGCCTGCTACGCTAATTGCCTAAGTCATTTTTTGTAATTTTGAGAATAAAGTACAAAATATGGTTCAAGGATGCATTTAAACATATTTATTCACCAATCTTTGGACAAGAACAAATAATAATGAGACAAATTAAAGGGAATAATCAGAAATAATTAGGGTGATTACGTAACTAATGCATGCTTGAACCATTATTTACTTCGTTCTCAATATAACAAAAAATTACTAGGTAATTATTGTAGCAGGGTGACGATATGTCATTGGCAATTTTACCAAATTAGTATCCCCTGGTCTCTCTTTAGCTTCACATGTGAGTTGATAGTATATTGCTATATACCGTATAAAGTTTTGTGATGTTTTCAAACCTTTTTTTAAAGACATTGATATATTGTGATACATTGAGTTTGAAGCTATTTATAATTTAAAAATAAAGGTGAAATGTGCATTTTCAGTGCAATCTGGAATATTTTCAGGAGCATTAAGTATAACAAATTCATGTAAATACACAGGGGATGTAAAGGTATATGCTATTTTATACTCACTATGCATACGAGGGGGTATCAAAAAGTTTTAGAAATCGCCCAGAAGTGAAAGAGCTATATCAATGAAATTTTGTCAGTGCAATCACGGGTCCTTATGTACATTATGGTCCAAAAATGGTCTCATAGGTATGTTTACTTTTTTTACAGGTGGCACTAGATGCCAATAACCTGTTGCCCCAGTTACTGCGCATAAACTGCAAGATTGAGAAAATTGAGGCAATCAGCGTTATTAAGATCCTGCATTTGAAGGGTCGCAGTGCCTAGAAAATCGATGATGAAATGAAAGTTATCTTTGGTGGTGATTGTGATATTGTCACTGTTGCTTTTTGGAAAATGAATTTTTATTTCATCACAGATTTTTTGGGCACTGTAACCCTTAAAATGGAACTTAATCATGCTACATGCCTCAATTTTCGCCTGTGAAAAAAGTAAACATTCTTATGAGTCCATATTTGCATCATAGTGTACATAAGGACCAGTGATTGCACTGACAAAATTTCATTGATATAGCTCTTTCACTTCTGGGCGATTTCTAAAACTTTTTGATACCCCCTCGTATTTGGGCTTCTACTGCAAATTTGCCGACACCATCTCATTTGGTCGGGTCTGTGTATTGCCCACACTGTACTGTGTCAAATAAATGAAGCAAATGAAGGAATGCTCCAAAGTTCAATCAGAGGGTTTTCCTAATTAAATGGTGTGAATGTCCTTGCAGATTTCTATTTTTTTATAGTCACATATACTTTTTGCTCATACAACACTGATATGCTGTGAAGCGTGGATGAATAAATTTCAATTACTTGTTAGTGTTTAATTAATTTGTACTTGTGTTTGCTTTGGAAAATGATTCCATTCACTTATGGTTTAAAAATGGGTTATATCAATACCCCATATACTTGGACCTGTACATTACCTGGAGCCTATTTAGTATCACATGTATGATGCGGCGCCATGGTTATGTAGTTGATCATGATGGTTTGTTTGATTTTAAAAGGAGACATTTTTGTTTAAAAAATAATAAGTTATTGTGTCAAATGACTATAAATGTTCATGGAGACACTGACCATTCCAATTCTGTTAGTATATAGAGATTGCCCCTTTCTATCTGATCGTGAAATATTTAGTGATCCCACAGCCCTCGAGATATGGCATGTCCAGTTTAGTGAATAGGGAACAAACTCTGCACAAACACTCTGATTACTACATGTCCTGAGACAGCCAAGACACTGGCACATCTCTAGAACAGCTCAGAGAGGGTATGTCATGGTTTTCAATTTTTCAATGAGGACCCATATCAAAGCTCAGAAGCTGAGCTAGTCCAGCTTTGTTTAAAGCAGATTTTTAATTCAAAAGACTGATTTTATCATTTAAAGGACACCAGTAAACAAAGCAAAATACTGCCAAATTTTGTCCTCCGAAGGTAAATTATAAGAAAATTTAGCTAAATATTAGGTAAAAGATTCTAAGATTCTGGATATTTGGCACTGCATTTTGTTGAAAGTACATTGAAGAATTGTCTATATTTGGTATGGCATGACAGGGAGATACTTGCGACAAAAATCTTTGTCAGACTCAGGCTCCATGATTTTGATCCAAAACAGGCACTTTATGTGTGATGTTGCTTGCTTTACCCTTAATCATATGACACATTTCAAGTTGGACTCCAAAGGGAGAGGATATGTGAAAGTAGAATGTCTGTCAATATTAATAAATGCTTAAGCCTCTTTCTCTCTCCATGTTCAATATTGCAGAGATTGATCCATGTGCAAGTAGTCCATGTGAGAATGGTGGCACCTGTAACAACTACACGTCATCCTATAATTCATCCTACACACCATCCTATAATTCATCCTACAATTCATCCTACAATTCATCCTACACATCATCCTACAATACATCCTACACATCCTACAATTGCACCTGCCCAGCAGGATTTACAGGACTTAACTGTGATCAAGGTAAGATGAGAAATTAATACAGATATGACAGTTGTAAATCACAAAAATATTGGAATTATTTACAGATTGGTGAGTGCAGTTTAAATTGCCTATAATGGAAAGTATTTTGTTTGCTTAAAGAAAATAATATATTCTGAATTAAATACGCCTTCCTTTTCAGAGACAGAATCATAGGCCTTTATCTATTTATTGCATTTCTCTCTAATTTAGATGAAAAAGACCAAGACCAGGAACACACAATTTGTTTCTTCTTTGTGACACGATTTCCTGCTTAATGATAATTATAATTAACTATCAATAATAGTGGTCATACCTTAAAGGAAATCTGTACCATACACTAATCAATGGCTATATAGTTGCAGTAATAATAAAAACGACAAACAGTAAAAGTCCCAAGCTTATATACGTCCAAATAAAGGAGAAATTCTTAAGACAAGGGGTCTGTTACCGTCAAGCAAAATTTTAAATATGTGGACAAACTCAAAAAAATAGAAATCCTTGATTCTTTTAGCATGGAAAGGGTTTAGGGGGGACATTTTAAAAATGACATTTAAAAACTTGCATTTGGCCTGTTGGCATGGTAACGGACAAAACAAATTTTAGTCGAAAATGACCAAAATTTACAATTTTCATTTTTGAAAAAGGGCATAGTTTGGTCGAATGCCACAAATATATAAGATGTGATATAATTTTTTAATTTTTTTCTTCAGATAGGGGAATGCTTTGGTAGTCCTTGCAAATGAAGAAAGAGCTTGTCACTCTTTTAAAAGATCCTTTAATTTTAAGTAGAAAAACACATTTTTGGGCAAAAATTGTAAATGTAATTTTACCCCAACATTGAAGGGGTGTAACTGTAAAGAAGAAGTTGATATTTTGTAATTGTATGGTGGCATAGCTAGAGTGAACCCTTGCTGACAGATATATAGTTTCAAAAATTGGGGTCTCAACTTCTAAAGAAGTTCTGGCTTTTAAAAGTACCAAGTTTTTGAAAAAATGTGTATTTTTAAGGGAATTTATGGCAAAAAAGACAAATTTCGCAAAAAAGGATTGTGTTTAAATAACCGTAATGAAATAATTATTGAATATATTTCTATTGATGAAAAGATTAAGTGACTTCTTAAATTTGAGTCTCAGTTTTAAATGGTACAAACAAGCTATATACATACATGCCTTTTAAGCATGTTAAGCAGATTAGACAGATCGCAGCGCTATTCAAATACAGATAGAGAGCAGCGCTTGGAAGGCAGGTTGCTTTTAGCATCAGACAGCTAGCTACCCGGTACAAACAACAGAGTTCACCAACTTTACGAGAACACCAATCAGGGGCTGTGCAATAATGATAACCCCTGTAGGAAAAAAAAAAGGGAAAGGAGAGAAGAGAAAGGGAGAAAAGGAGAAAAAGAGAAGAGAAAGGGAGAAAAGAGAAGAGAAAGGGAGAAAAGGGAAGAAAAAATGTTTAATTGCACGTAATTGAGTAGGCCCATCACTGCCCATACCTAAAAATCCGCACAGCCGGGTCGATCGTAAGTATAATATTATATAGGCCTGTGATTATTTTGTGCAAATTGCTTGAAGTCAGTTTTAAGACGGACTCAATGCTGACTTCAACATCAATCCATGCATGCTTTAGTAATAATTCCGAATCTCAAATCTCAAGTAAAATTTTGCTAATTGAGTTCAGTCCCTTTTTTGTATGTTTTTATGATAACAGTGTAATATTTTTTGCACCAAATGACTTCAATTGGACCTTCATTTTGCAAAATTTTCCAACGTCTGAGGGGGGATGTTCCGCCCCCCTGCGTATACATAAACAAGTGGTCGCTTTCGCTTCTGTTTTAGTGAAGACTTGTCCACAAGTTAGGACGTCATTTCACAGTTTTTCAGCTGTTTCAAGCTTAAATTTTACACAATAATACATGTAGTGCCAAATTGGTCCACCAAATGGCTTCAATTAGGTCTTCATTTTGCAAAAGTTTCTTACTTCTCAGGGGGGCACATCCCCCCTCAGACACCCCCCTATGTCGCGAGGGCACGACTGTCGCGCCAAAGTATCAATGACTAATAATTCTCATTGTGTCCCCCCCACTTTCAAAAATGGATTTACGCCCCTGGGGGGGGGGGGGTGTCCAAGAATTTTTGGCAGGTCAAAGGGGTGAGGGGTCTAGTACATGAACCTATACCATGGTTCCTAGCCGCCGCAAAGGATAGGGTACTGACAATATACCGGTAAACGACACATCTGATTTGCCCAGGTTTTTGTTTGCCACTGCAAGCTAGGTGGTGGCAATGGACATTGGAACACATTTACGGGGCAGACTATACTACAGACACGCTCCGACAAGGGCTTAGAAAAACAGTGCAGAAATGATCAAATATGCAAAATTCTTTGCTCACTACGCTTGCATTATACATGTACATCTAGACCATTATTATAAGGTTTGCAAATTGGGAACTCAAACATATGTCATGTAATGCGGGGGGCAAAGATTTGTTGGCAGGCGGAAGGGGCAAGCAATTCTTTGTGGCACGCCGTTTGGAAGTTTTAAGCCTAGCCCTCAACATCAGGAAGCATGTAAAGTTTCATCTCCAGCAGATGGATCTTCAGGGAATTCAACATCAGAAAATGTTAACCAAGAAACATTTGAAAATCATCAACATCATGGACTATGTGCTGCTTTTAACATCAGGCTGCAGGCAGCTACTAGTACTAACCCAGTACAATCAACAGTGTTCACCAATTCTACGAGAACACCAATCAGCAATAGGAAGTATGTGAAGCTTTATCTTCAGTAGATGAATCTACTAGCTACGGTGGATTCAAGAGGTATTGCAAACGCTATTCAGTTACCCAAGGAAACATGTACATCGACATACATAAAGCATTGAAGCATTGGCGCTAGTAGCTCACATTCAGTCAGGAAAATATGACAAAATTATAAACATCAAAATTAAAAAGCCTTCTAGCCAAGATAAGAGGAAATACAAACGGACAGCAATGCATTCTTTCTGAATCAGAGATATGATTAGGTCATGAATTGGCCCTAAAGGTTATATACCACTAATAGGCCTGGGTGATGCACGAAAATAAGACGAGTAACTATTTGTTTGCATGGCATCTGAAAAAACTGCTTTAAAATCGCTGAAATTGACCAAGTAATATAGCCAAAAAAGTACTTTTTAGGGTTTGATGCTTCAAAATGGTATATTTTCTTTCATTAATTATGACATTTTTGTTGTAATAGTACCAAAATTCATACGCACGGCTACGGTTGTTAGTAAATATTCGCCCTACCATATTGTAACTTTCAGCTTCGAGGGCGCACTGCCATTTTCAGGTGTTTACGGTTCAGTGCGTTAAAACAAGAAAAGTCTCAGGTCAACCTATGTTGAGTTTTTTGATCATTTGGCATCTAAATCATATAGTTTCACCTGATATTAGTGGCATTTAACTGTGAGAGTTCTGAATATGAGAAACATCCACCCGAAATTAGCCATTTTGCCATTGAAACCTGTGTAATACATAATTAGTGGTATTTAACCTATAGTCAGCAAGAAACAAACAACCCCAATTTCCAGGAAGCAGAAATAATTTATTATTGATGGGTATGAGCATGGAGAGGTCACTGGGAATCCCTTCTGCTGTTATTGCTAAGCAAATGCGTTTTTTTGCGGATGTAAAATAGCAACAAGAGGGCATTTAGCATGTTCAGCAGGCCTACATCTGACTACATCAACACACAAGTAGTTTTTTTTCGAGAGATCAATAATGAACTTGCAGATCCTGCAGATACAATGGTATATCAAGAGTGCCTAAAGCAAGCGGTGCAGAAACCAGAACTTTATCATCCCATTACTCCTATTACTTTGGGGATAAATAGATTATTTAGAGTACAAGATGACAAACTTAGCAGTGTCAGCATCAAAACTCTCACAGACATCTGTCAGGCACTGTTCATGATCTCATTAGAAAATCCCACACATGAGCGACTCCGTTTATAATTCTAACAATCTACACAAAGTAAAGACTTGAGCATCACTTTATGATGGGTTGGCAATGGCTTCACCATGTCCACATTTAACTTTCAAAAAAGCAAAAAACTGTGACATTGCATTTCAAAACAATAATTCAAGTGCATTGTCCAGTCCCCCATGTTTTTATAAACATTTTTCTATTGTTTTGTACAATGTTTGATCTTTCTTACATTTGAGATTTGTTTTCAGTATCATGCAGTCTTAGAACTAAATTTATATATAACATTGTATAAAACAAAGAAAAATGTTACTTGGTATGTGAGTTGCTGTTGTTGCTATAAACCCCAGATAAGGTAGAAACAACTGGTAAAAAGGACTTTAATATTATAAATCCACGAAATTATCACATTCTCATTAGGTTTAAACCATATTTAGATTATTGGTGAGGTATTTCAGATAAAGTCAATCAATGAGTCCAGTAGTGAATATAGGCCTAAATAAGAAGTAGAAATGATTATTATACATGGAAAACCCCTAGCCTACTCCAGAGTAGTGACCAACTGAAATATAATGTGTTTTATTTGGTTTTAATAGTTATAATCGATTTATCCATTGTTTAGGAACAGTAGAGATTGTAAAAGACAGATAACCACCACCAAGAAATTAATGCCCATGGTAACCATTTTGCGCCCAACTTTGCACATTTTTCATGCATTAAACCATATGGCTGGGGGAGGGGTCACTGGCAGTTTACTAAGTGAACATTACTTAAATATAATGGTTATGATGGGTCAAGGAACTATTCTGGGTATGTTATTTGCAAATCACAAGCCAATAAAGGAATTTTTTATACTGTGAAAGTACTATGTAATTAGCTCATTTTTATCGAAAATAGCGAACTTTCTTCAAAGTAAAACTTAGTTATGGGGTAAAGACCCCAATTTTTTATTGGTTGGTTGATCATCCCCATTCATAGTCATTCTCATCCAACCCCTGACTTTAATCAGCAAACTTCTTCTTGAGAGTTATTGAATTTCAAAGTTATACCACTTTTACTAATGAAAAAAATTGCAAAACAGAGGGATTTTGCATTGCATATTACACAATATTCTAGGTGGGTGAGAAACTGGCAATACTATTTTTGTAACGCCTAATACATAGGTATTTATCAGCAGCAATTTAAATTGTTCCATACTTCTAGCAATTTCATTAGTGCTAGCTAGAAAAATGTGTCTTTTTCGAGGCTGTAAAATTGAAAAAATGTACTTTCCCTGTGGCAATCTTCAAAGAACCGTTACCATGGCAACAAGGGATTTTCGAATTTTTGATCAAGTTACAAAATCATAAGACCCAAATACCTTTCCTATCACATGATTTAGGCAAATTCCATGAACCTTTATTTTTGGCTTTGTCCGCACATTGCTGAATTGATCCAGACCCCCAGTCTTAATTCCTTACGACAATCAGCGATCGTTTTGTAATCCATGGTGGCGGCCATATTGATACCCGATGTATTTTATTACGCTGTAACGGTACACCGATTTTGAAACCAGCGAAATCCGTGCCACGAGCCTCGTCCCTCGTGAACTTTGGTGACACGGCGAATACTACCAAAGTTCAGATTCAACATTCGTTCAAAAGAAAACGCGACAATTTTTACCCATAAAACTACAGAAGAACATAAAAAATGTATTTTAAGTAATATTTATGATCAACAATGTCTTTTGAGAACGAAAAGTAAAAACAGCACTAAAACCAAAATTCGCTGTGGGGTTGCGAATGCCATAGCAACCTACGCCGCCAGGGTCTGTGTGAAAGGTTACACTGACCGCTTGTGGCAGAAAGGAGCTATCATGGCGGCTTCCATGAATCGCAGAAACGAAGGATTAAAAGTGCTTTTTCTTTGTTAGGAATATTCCGAAATTTATATAGACCGTCTGGTATGTTTAATTTAGGGGTATATAACTATATTAGCCTTTAAATATGTCATAATTCGGTGTGTTTTTAGTTAGCAACCTGTTGCCGGAGAATTCTACTATCATGGCTGAAATTTGTTGCCACACCATGCACCAGCTAAATATGTGATAGTTCCGCATGATCTTTGTATAATAGTTGCAAATGCACATTCAGCTTACACTCACTCCTTCCCCACCCGTATCTTTCAATGTTGGGAGACTGTAATATAGAAATGATGACGATTTTGTCCAAATCAACATTGCCATAGGGGAGCAGGGAAGGATGTTGGCCAATTAACTCTCTGGTGTGGCAACAAAAAAACCCTCAAAAAACTCACAAACAGAATATTGTATGAGCTTCATATTGCACACGATTTGGGAGTAGATAATATCCTTTTGATTCATAATAAAATTGTTGAAGAAATTGGTTTATTTAGGGAGTGGTCACTGAAAACACCCTCTATGCTAAATTACACATGTTTCGTAATTAGGGCTCTAAACTGCATGATTTTCTGTTAAATATCACATTGCCGTAGACTTCTCCGTAGTCCACTTGCCAATTGTGCATACTCTGGCTATTACATTTAAGCTTAAAACTCTGATTCAATTATTTGTGCACAATTGATAGATTTTCACATCTGATCTTTTCAGTCACCGTACGCCCTCTGTTTGTTAGCTTCCCAAGTGGACTACTGACTTTGCCTTGCGGTTAACATTTTTAACACGGGACTCTATGGAGAGTTAGGCCTAATTAAAATTGGTCATGATGTAATGCATCTTTAAATGAATCTGGCTTGTGATTGGTCGCCCAGATCTCGTTATTGTTTAAATCCTCCCGACACGTACCATTACCATTAACTAAACATGGTACACATCTATCTATGGAATGCGGCGCTTTTGTGTTGGCGCCAAAGTTGATGGATGAACGTACGCATCTAGCGCGTATTGTACCACCATGCTTAGTCTTGTGGTTAGATTTGATTGATAAACAAGTATCATTGACAGTGTGTTTTAGAGAACGAAGTCCCAGGGTAAACAGGGGGTAAAGTTCTGCTTAAAAGTGAAAGTCCATAGTCGATTTTTAACAAGTAATAAACTGGCAGATTCTAAAATTAGAATTGTTCAGTATTGAAGTGCCATTATAGTTATGCCATTATGATATGTTGCATTCAATAATATAAGCCTCACGTATACTTTACTTTTACTGTCACAAATATAATTATATAAACTTTTTCATAACCATTTTATACTAGTATTTTGATGTAATAAATATCAGTATAATTTTGAGTTCAACTGAATGCGTTCATCATGATTAATAACATATTTTTATTTATCAAAAATCGACTATTGCATAGTCTAACATTGCCGCTACAAACAGGTTTTCAGTGGATACTGTCCGTTTTAACAATGTTACAGCTAACCGTAAATAACATTTTTCACATAATTTTCACACGGATCGGTCTATGTATATTATTAATGATTAAGATGCCAAAATAATGCAAAATGTGTCAAAAGACTTCTCAATCGCCATTACATGTTGTCTACAGAAGATAGTACACAAACAATTTACACATTATTTGAATGATGACGTAATAGCGTGAAGTTTACCTATTTAGGCCAACAATAATACGAAGGATCAGGAGAGGAAAAACATAAATTTTAACAAAGCTAACAAAGGATTCGAACCTGTGACTCCAATAGTCTATAGGTTACAAGTCAGCGCCTTTATACCACTGAGCTATGATGAGAAAAATCCATATGTAATACATTGAAAGAACAGGAAAGAAACTTTTTTTTTTGCCTCACTGCACTTTTTATTTTGGTAGTTAAGCTAAAAACGTGTCAATTATTTCAGGGCTCATATGTTCTCATTTCAGATATTAATGAGTGTGACAGCAATCCATGCCTACATGGCGGTACTTGTTTGAATGGAATAGCAAGGTTTACATGTTTATGTAGACCTCGATACACAGGAGTATATTGTCAAATATGTAAGTGGCTTTAAGTTACATCATTGGAATAAGTTTTTAAAAAATTATATAATTTCAAATTTGATCAGCTCCGTCCTTATGATATAATATTAACTGCTGGGGGTAGGGAATGAATTCCCCCAACATTTTGATAAGGGGGGATGGCCCATATAATTATCCCCAGTGTTGATGTTTGTATGTATGTTTCTGATCAAATTAACTTCATTTTTTTATTCGGTCATTTTAGCCTAAAAGTGCTAATTTGTGTGGTGAGAATTTGTTCCACTTTTAAACCATTATTTCACCATTATAGCTTCAATTATGGCAAAAGTTTTTGTGCACTTGGTACTTTTTTTTTGCCCTTTTTTCTTGGGAGATAACATTTTCAATTGGGCAGGGTTTGTGAAAGAAAACAAAAATAATGGTTTTTAAAAGGGGTATATGAGTAGACTATGCAGTAATAGGAGCTGCAATCTCCAGTATAATCAATATATATGACACGATCAAGGGAAATGAGTCAGATGTTACTAATATTGATTTTGAGATATTGGCAAAGAAAGTGTTTCTGAAAGCTCTACATGTCCTCTTTAGAAACATATGTAAAAGTTATTTTCAACCAGGGTCGACACATGACTCATTCCCCTTGATCATGTCACATCCCAGCAAACACAAAACGTTTTCAACATGATTCGCAAAAGGTTATAAAGGTTGTCAGAAAAGCGTTTAAATGTCGGGTTATATAAAGGGTATATTAAGAGTATAAAACGTTTTCATAACCTTAAAAAACATTTTTGATAATCTACTGCTCAGCAAACAAAAATGTTTTGCAGAAATCGTTTAAATGTCGGGTTATATAAAGGGTATAAAATCGTTTTAATAACATTCCAAAAACATTCTTGAAAACTTGATACAAAACATTCTAAACAGAATGTTATTTTGGGAGTTGAAAAAATATTTTGCGAAAAATGTTTGCCCAAAATATTTTCAATAACGTTTTAAAAGCGTTTTCATTACCTTTATATAACCCGACATTTAAATGTTATTAAAACGTTTTGAAAAAAACATTTTAAGAACATTTCTGTAATTGCTGAGTGCAAATATTTTAACATAATGTTATTTTAGTGTTGACAAAATATTTGGCAAAAATGTTTGCAAAAATAGTTTACAATAACATTTTTGAAAACATTTTAAAAATATTGTTGTAGTGTGTTTTCATACAAAAGCGTTTTAAAACGTTTCCATGACCTTTATATAACCCGACATTTTAATGTTATTAAAACGTTTTTATGTAAACCAAAAGCCAAAATATAACTTATTAAAAACGTTTTTAAAACGTTTTTGTGTTTGCTGGGATATTTGCATTGGCAAAATGATCCACTTTTTGTGACAGTTCATATTAGAGGTGCCTTTAATTTTTAACCAAAACAATGCACAACCTGGAAGAATCCTAATCCTTTAGTTAGTCTGAATTAGCAATGAAAGTAAAGATTTAATTATTGGTCAATTTTTGGAAATAAGCGCCAAAAACATGCATGTTTAGGGCGTTTTCAACCTTTTTCGTATTCTGTGAGAATCAAGCCCAAAGACTGTCCTACCAATCTTACAGCACACAAGTTTGACCAAAACATGTGCCGTAAATTTCTCTTTATGATAAGATGTTCAGAAAACCATCCACAAAACACAACTATCACAAAAAACAGGTACATCAGTCTTCTTTACAATATTTTATACAATATTTTATTGTAGCGTTAGCAATTACAAGTTTTTTCAAAAATTCAAATGGATATTTCCAAAATCTTCCACAGGAGTAGTGTAGATTTTAAATGGAAAAGCCCAATAATTAGACTTTCATAGTATAATTCCAAGGAATTGTACTATGAAAACTTTTTTTAAAGTCCAACAATTTGGTTTGTATCCATCATATATAACAATTTTATTCTATTTGGAATCTGTACAAGACATCCATTGCCACCACACTATTGAAAATCATACAATTGGTTTGCAGCCAGAATTGAAAGTTCCCACTGTTGCCAATCATTAAAAATATTTTATATTAACTAAATGTTATAATCATCTCAATAATTGTGTATTCATTATTCATTTGCATATGTTCTGGCTGACCAATTCATTATAAATTAAAGGAGTATTTCGTGATCCTAGCATCCTCTTTTTATGACATTTTTCAGTACATATCCACGAAAAAAGCCTATTCCCAAAATTTCAGTTGATTCCGATTTTGCGTTTGCGAGTTATGCATGATTATGTGTATTACACTGCTCCATAGACAATGCGTTGTAATTTCGTTCTGGTGCACCAGAACAAAATTCAAATTCACAATATCTTTGCAAAATGAATTAATCTGCAAGAAATATTTTGTACATAAACATTATGTAGCCAGAGGTTTCCAGTGATATAAAAATCTCAACTTTTTTTTTGAGAAAAGTGGGGGATGAGGCTGTGGATCACGAAATGCCCCTTTAAGGCTACATGCTCTTTTTGGTTGACATTTTTGGCGGGAAATATTCCCGCCAAAACATTAAAGTAATCGTTTCCCACAACTAAATATCATAGCATAGTCAGGAAATTAATGATGCATCTGATATCACACCACCAAATAAATCCCGATAGAGATATGTACTAAATTCGCCTCAAGAAAACATCATTTTTTCTTCGCAAGAGACTCAGTTCTTCTATGATGGTTGAAATTAGCCCTAGCCTGATCCCTCTGACTGGATTAAAATATAGGTTGACTGGCCCTCGAAGTCTATGATGTCTGGGAATTACCTAATTTACCCCCAAAATCATGCCAGTGTTTCTGTACAGAAACGACTTCTTAAAGTCATTAAAAAATACTCGATCTCTCCCATCTGTGGTACACTTGCAGGATTTGATATTACTAATCATGACCAATCCAAATTTAGCCAAAGTTATGCAAATTTCTGCTCATTTTAATGCTTACTTTAGGCTATGCATGGCTTTTTCTGAGAAATGCATTCAGGGCGCACAACCGTATAATACTATTTGGTGGTGTGAAATCATCTGGTAGCTTAGATCATAACTTTCATTATACTTAGTTGCAATTATCCCAGATAATTCTTTATTTGTTTTTACAGCGTCTTGAATTGTCGATGTTTTTGATCAAAAAACATCACTCAGTGTATTTTGAAACTCGAGGCATTAACTCTTCTCAAATTAGCCCCAAATTATAATTTGTTATATGCACGTGTAGCACACACCAATGGGAATAATTGGACGTTGTTTGCGGAGCCTAAATTTGGTTTGATTTTATTTCACAATAATTCTAAGGTGAGAATTTTGACCTGACATTTCCTTTTTGGATTTCCAATTTAAATTCATTGATATGTGATATTTTGAATAAATAAAGAGTACGCTTACCTTTCTGCAACACTTCCCGGTATCATTGAGCATCTGCTGAGAACCAACAATTTGTCTGAAAACAGTCCCTTCCTATCATTTTTGAACAAAATATGGTTCAAAAGTGCGTACACTACGCTTATATACTGGCACAGCGAGGTAACGAAGAGAGCTATTTATGGTGGGGTATCTATTGTAAGCTATTAGGGTATAGGCCTATAGTATATCTTCCCGCAAGTGACAAGATGTGTCAAGCAGGTGCATACATAAGGGCGGTATATTCAAATGGTATTGTCTGGATCATTGAGTATCGATTGCGCACATATACACGGATGTGTGTGGTCCTCCCCAGGTTTTGACATGAATTACAAATGACGTTGTGAATGACCCAGCGTTTTCATTTTATTATTACAAAATTAATCGTCGTTTATCACGAGTCCTAAGAGTCGTACCAGTTCAATTCATCAAAATTAATTTGTATTAAATGAAAAACAAACAGACAAGTAAAGTCATATGTCTTTCTATGACTGTATTCCTACCAAAATCTGATTTTCAATACACTAGAAACGTGTTGATATGTATATCTTTGAAAATCGCTGAATGTTAAACACAGTCACCGTAGCACAGTAGCCTATGCATCTTTAGCATTCATAGTGCCTTGGCAGTGGTTCGAACCCTGGTGAAAATTTTAGTATTTTTTATTCTTTTTACTAATGCACTGTGCCGTTTTTCAAACACGCCCCTGAATGAAATTGATGGGCAAGTACCCTTAAGTCACCCAAACTCTTATATATGTCCTATCTACATGATTTATTTCAGTGAGAGTCCAATCCATGATAGAGATTTTACAGACTACCATAAACAGTATCACACTTGGTTGGAATCAAGGAGCAATGGCTTACTACGACATAATTCGCCTTCTCCTACAAAACCTTGATGGAATATCTGTCCAAAATGTGACAATTGAGCAGACCAACCTTGTATCTAGCTACACACCTTTGACAACTTGTCTCCTGGAGTTGGCTACACAGTTGCAATGGAAGGTGTCAGAGATGGATTTGTGGATGTTCTCACACCAAATGTCACAACTACTTTTTCACGTAAGTTGAACTCATTTCTATTCCACAATGATGAAACACCTATTACTGTCAAATAACATCTGATTGTTTTTGTTTTGTTTGTTAATCAGAATTATTTTTAGGAACAACTTAATAAAAACACTGTTACTAAAAAAACCCCTAAAAATCCCTCATCTTCAGGGGGTATATGTAATTTTTCTACACAAATGAAAGCATGGTGATGTCATAAAGGTATTTTGTTATAGGTATTGAAATTTACTGCGTGCTGTGGGTGAGTGAGTATGAAAAAGAATGCACATAAACTACGGTAATCGTCCCTCGAGAATTTTGCATTTGGAAGAGGCAAGCATTTCAATAAGCCTAAACAAGTGAAATTCCAACATTCAATACTTGATGAATGTTTTGAAACCATTATTATGGATGTTTCTAGTAGAAGCATGTTTTCCTACAAATGTTATCATGTATTGCATAGATGTGGCATACATTTAATAATAATTGACTATCTAGAGTAAAGCTCAAATTATCACTCCTAATTTCAAAAGTCTTTGAAAACAACATATCAATATCATGTCAATTCCCTTTAAAAACGAATCGATTAATAAATTTGGACTTGAATCCTACAGTGGTAATGTAAGTTTAATTTCAATATTTGGTCAATGTTTGAAAAAAAAAAAGTTGTTAGTTATATTAAACACATGTTCATTGTTGTTTCAGGGCCATTGCCTCCCCGAAATGTGACCATAAAGAAAACTAGTCCTTTGACATATCAGTTTGACTGGATGCCACCACCAGAGGGCAGTGTTGACAACTATGTTATCACCTATCGAGAGGATACTAATCCTACCTCCATGAGAGAACGAGTGATCATCAACAAAACTGTAACCAGCTATAATCTGACAGTAAGCCAACCAGATGTTGATTATGATTTTAGGATGCTGTCATCTGTAGGAGAAATGGATCCTGTGGAGAGTGATCCCCCACCTCTTGTGGTGATTCGTAAGTGCTTCATTTCTCTGCTTATCAATGTGCAGTCGGGGGTATAACAGGGGTGTGTGTGTGTGGAGGGGGTATAGTGGACATTGTTGGGGATCATTTGAAAAAGTGGGATCAACAATGATCATGGATATATTCATCAAATAAAAACAAATGTCAAGAAGAATAGTGTTCCTATGCTGGACAAAAAGTTCAATGTATCAAGCCCTGAATCATCCAAAAGCCCAGGTGAGGGTACTTAGTCAACTCACTAGTGATGCCAATTTACAGGGGTTGCATTGCCAAATGCATAATCAAACTTATCTACCATACATGAATGAAAAAAAGAACAAACAAAGCCAGGAAAAGGTAGAGAGACACCCTATAGGCTTAGAGCATTCCACTATTAATCCATAATCTTCTAACCTGTTAGAAATATAATTGACCTGTACCACAAGTTTGCATCATAACTGCCAAGGTACATCCTAGATAGGTCAAACTATACATTTGATATTTGATGGAATACATTTGATATTTTGATCCTTTTTGACCCTGTGTAAAGTTTGATGTCTTTTTCCCACCAAAAGCTACTCTGGTTCAATCAAGTATTTTGTAGCAGTGTAGCTGTGCTGCCAGTGGTACCTCCCAAGCCCTCTGGCTCACTGACTATACCAACATAATTAGGTTGTGGCAATAGACCAACCAAGAGAAGAATTATTGTCATCCCACAATGTTGTATGTCTCACAGACGCAAATAATTAGGCTATTGATATTAGCATCACATTATGAGCTGTGTTTGTATAGAAAAAGCATGGTTTCTGCTCATTCTATGTTTTGCAAGACAGGCCCTATGTATATCATGTGTTATTAATGAGAAACAAGACACAAACACATTGCAGATATAACCAAATTGTAGACCTTATATACAATGACAGTCTAATGAGTTACGAATTGCAATGGGGCCCATGTGTGATATAAAATTGGATCGATTGAGCCCATATTTACTTGGCGAGCTATGAGTTTTAAAATATTGGATGAGGCGTAGTCGAGTCCAATATTTTAAAACTCATAACAAGACCAATAAATATTGGGTGTAGACATCAATTTTATCATTATGTGTTGGATCCAATATTTTCACACACTTGGATTCATCAAAACATAATAATGAGCTTAAATGGTCATTGTACCCCCTTGTACACTGTATACAATTACATTGTTGCAGGCCTGACCAGAGGAAATGATATGTATTAGTGGAATATTTGAATCTAAGTACGTCACAAACAGCCTTGTGAGTTAATTGGGTACATTTCTCTCTATAAAGGGGATGCTGCAAAACAATAGTAGGATTTTTAATTTTCATATTTATTTCGTAAAATTATTGACCTTGATAGTAAAAAGCAACAGCTTTCCTACCCTGGTTAAAAACAAGTACACAAAAAGTACTGTACTTTGAATGTACTTTTAAAAATGTACTTTTTGGAGCGCTTGAAATAAGTACATTTAAAGTATAAAAAAGTATAAGAAAAGAAAAGTACAGTAAAAGTATAAACAGACCAAAAGTACATAAAAGTATACTTTTTAGCCATAGGAAAAGTATACTTTATTTGGCTTGTGTGAAAAGTATACTTTTAATACTTTAAATGTACTTATTTCGTGTTCCAAAAAGTACATTTTAAAAGTACATAAAAAGTACAGTATACTTTATTTAGCGATAGAAAAAGTATACTTTATTTGGCCATGTGAAAAGTATACTTTTTTGGTCTTGTGAAAAGTATACTTTTCACATGGCCAAATAAAGTATACTTTTCACATGGCCAAATAAAGTATACCATGCTCTACATATGGCTTAATAAATTATACTTAACATATGATTAAATTTGAAAATTTTCTTGTTGTAAGAAATTATAAAAAGAATATTTTTAACTACCATGGTTGCTTTCTTGTCCAGGTAACACCACACATGTCAAGTTCAAATGCCTTAATTGTCCCTTCCTCTGGGGCACATTATTGCAACACCTCAACAACAAATTATAATAATCAATACAAAATCAGATCAATGTTGAATAGTTCATGCATCAAGCCCGGGCATAGGCATAGGCATTTTGGAACAAATGTGTTTACAAGTTATTTGCTTTGAAATTACACAATTATGTTCTTGGTAGAGCGAACTAAAAATAGCAGGTTGTTCCAAATTTGTGCAGCTGAAACATGAAATAATCTGTTGCCCCACTGGTTTCTGGCAACTAGCTGTTTCTTGAAGAAGTCGTTGTGTAGCAGAACGGAGATTACAAGCTGGTGATACAGTTCTGGACCTGATATATACAAAGTCTTGTAGACAACAAATTTCTTTGTTCAAAAGTAGCTAATGCAGGTCATGTAAAAACAGGTGTAATGTGGTTTCATATGTAGACATATATGTTCATGCATGCCACTGGCAGCACTTTATACAATGTTTCGAATTATCTGTATAGTCTGTGCAGTTGAGTCTTGTGATGCCATGCAACAGAGTTGCCAATGTCTATCATTGAGGTTATTGAATTCCCCAAACATAGCACATTATACCATTGACCATATGGGTACGGAGAATTCGGCAGTGTTGTATGTTGACTGCATGGGCACTCATGAATGAAGCTGAATGAGCGTGTAAGCTTACCCAATTATCAGCATTATATGGCATTTCTTGGTGTACAAAATATTTTAAACAATAACAAATACATAGTACCTTCTTTTGTGTCCATTGAATGCAATCAGAAATCCAAGTCATAGCATAATTATATCCATGTAAAATCCACAAAATGAGAGCTCCCATCTTAATATGCCATGTCAAAAACAGCTCCAAACTGAATGGCAGTTATTTTTCAAATCCACAACAATATTGTCATGTGACAATTTGCATATCAGGTCAAATGCTAATCCAAGAAAAGTACAAATTAAGTACACTAAAAAGTATATTAAAAGTACAGTTGGTGACCTCCTAAATGTTTAAGTCCCAGAAAAGTACAAATTAAGTACAATGGTGCTTTTGAAAAATGTCTGAGTCTGAAAAGTACATTTTAAGTACATTTCATGAGGTCCAAAAAAGTTAAAGTCCAAGAAAAGTACAAATTAAGTACAGAAAAGTACAAATAAAGTACTTGTTGATGGGCAAAATCTTTGGAGTCAAAGAAAAGTACAAATAAAGTATAGAAAAGTATAATAAAAGTACAAAAAAATTTAACAAAGGGGAGAAAAAGTACATTCAAAGTATACTTTAATTGTACTTTTCACTCGAAAAGTACAATAAAAGTATAAAAAAGTACACATAAAGTATACTTTATTTGTACTTATTTTTAACCAGGGTAGCTTTGAGTGGTTGTCTTAGTTGAATAGTTGTGTCATGATATTCCTGTTTAGGAATGATTATTGTGAAATGTACGTAAGATACTGGTATTTACCATATTTTCATTTATATTCGGTAATTAATGTTAAGGGGACAGGGAGGGTCACTCTAAGCGGGAAATTTTTGATATTCTTTTATATTGTATCTTTAAAAGTAATGATGAAAAGTACATACAAATTTAACATTTCAGAAAGGAAATGATGTAAGGAATGCAACTAGCACAGCAGCTTTCTGACAAAATGAGCAGTTTTCAAGAAAAGCACCAAATTTGATTTTCCATTCCAATTTTTCGTCCACCATAACGACTTACCTTAAATTTCAAAATTGATGAAAACTGCATATTTATGTTCTAAAGTCACAAGGGATCTTATACTATATTTATACCTTAAAATATCCAAACTGTTGGTCAAAATTTAAAAAAAAAGTCAAAATTTTTATCTTTTTTGACCCATATTTTTAAAATGAAGAAATAATTAAAAAATTTGAGAAAACTGTAATTAGTTTTGTGTATTTAGAACATAAATATGTAGCTTAAGG